>NC_065528.1:20403402-20445684 GCF_006386435.1 Epinephelus moara
CGGCCGGGGCGACGGGCTGGGGGGGCGTGGGCGGGGGGGGGGCTGCCCCGCTGGGTACTGTAAGTAAGTATGTGTGTATTTTAGAACAAGTTGTACCTATGAATCATACGCACACATACGCATGGGGAAATAGGGCCCAGGTTGAAAAATACCGAAGTTGTCCTTTAACAGAGTGGTCATTTTAACCCAAACCACCACGTTTCCCTAACCAATTCATAACTATGGGTGAGGTGGCTGTAGCTCAGGAGGTAGAGCGGATCGTCCACTCATCAGAAGCTCAGGGGTTTGATCCCAGCTCCTACGGTGCATGCTGAAGTATCCTTGGGCAAGATGCCGAACCCCAACTTGTGAGTGCCTCTGAATGTTTGAAAAACTGGCACCTTGTGTGGTAGCCTCTACCACCAGTGTGTGAAAGGGTGAATGTGTCAAGTAGTGTGAAAGTGCTTTAAGTGGTCGAAAGACTAGAAAGGTGTAAAACAAGTGCAAGTCCATTTACGACTTATAGTGTTGATAAAACTTAGTTTTTAGAGGGCAGACAAGTGATGGCAATGATGTCGATAGGGATGTGAGATCATCCACTATATGCCACCATCGTCCCAGAAACACCCAGCCCACAACTTCACAGGGGAACATTTTAGCTCTGTGGTGTCTGTGGCGGAACTCCAGGATGACCAGAACTTTCACATAAATCCAAACGAAGACATGTGGCTGCAGGATGTGTGTGGCAGTGTATTTTTCTGCATAGTCTCTGCCTTCTGCCTGTATTTTGTAGTTTACTTCTTATTTCCTGTGTTTGGGATGTTTATGTTTAGCCCTACAGCGCTCAGGTGAGGCCAGGACTTTATGAAAAGGTAGCAACCAGATGCCAGACCGTGAGCAGCAGGCATCAAAGAGACACAGCACTGAAAAAACGCAAATGGAGTGAGATGAAACACCAAAGAATGAACCTGAGGTTGGCTTTTATTTTTACTTTCCCTAGTAAGCCTGTTTACAAATGGTAACCGAGAATGCTGCATAGTTTGCCTTTGAGTATCCAGCTGTCGTCATCAGGGTAAAAAATAAAACCAGTGGTTCTCTGTGTTCTTTGGCTTGTTTCCTCCTGACATGTCTACCTACAACCCTAGTCACAAGTTCACAATGTCTTTAAGTTGTGAACAGTGTAGCCAAATTAATTTTCCCTTCGTAAATTGTTCCATTTGAACAACCTTTAGATGCCTGAAAGGGTAAAACTATCCAGTATCCAATACATTTTTGAGTATCTCCTATCCCCTGATTATCTTGTTACGGCGCTCACATATATATTGCAACCCCTTTGGGGGGGTCCTGACCCCAGGTTGAGATCATCAATTTAAATAAGTGGATCTTGTTATGTTGAAATTCAGTTTATGAAAAGTTATAATAATTGCCAACAGCATACATTTAGGCGAGGCATCGCAATGTTTCAAACAAA
Source organism: Epinephelus moara (assembly GCF_006386435.1). Lineage (NCBI taxonomy): Eukaryota > Metazoa > Chordata > Actinopteri > Perciformes > Serranidae > Epinephelus > Epinephelus moara. Next base: position 20,404,853 of record NC_065528.1, read on the forward strand.
AATGTAATTTCTCCTTCCAAGAAAAAAAAATATGATTATGGCTATTAGCAATTCTGTACAAATTACATTTTTCATTTCACACCTCAATGATGAAGACCTCTGTGTGTAACAATGCGGTGATTCACTGTTACACTGCATGCCCGCTACATGCTTATAAATCATGCTAGATGAAAATAATCTCGCAAGATGCCATGATCGATAGAGCACAAATCAAATCTCATCACATTAACTAACAGCGCCTCATCCATAACCTCGGCCTCTTTTGTCTTCCCCCTGCCACCATCAGCTCAGCCCTGATTCACCCCTGTCACAAGCAGCATCATAATCAATGCTCCCTCACACCATCCGAGTGAGCGCCGCAGCACGGTGGGTCAGAGCTTCTCACCAGGACCCATCTATCACAGACCTGGGCGACAGGGCCCTGTGACAAACTAATACTGAAACGGCAGGCCTCGGGTCCTGTGCGCTCCGACAGGCAGGGAGGGGGTCAAAGGGCAGCACAATGTGACCGTGCTCCGGTGTTAATTGGCACGGCGGAGGCGTAGGTGGCATGTGGGAGGTTAGAGATGGATGGAGGGAAGGGACGGGAGAAGTTCATGTGGTGGAGAAGATGAAACGGAGGGAGAGAGATGGGTCAATGTGTGGATGGAATATGGATGACAAGATAGTTGGAAGGAGAATTGGGTTTTTTGACAGTTGTTGGGAAAACTGTCATATCAAGAAGATAGGTGAATATTTTAAAAGCGAGGTCTGAGGAAAAAACACACAGTTTCTTACTTTTTGCAGCCACAAACGAACACCTACAAAGCTCAAACACACTCAACTATTTCAGACACACATCACCTCCCACAAATCTTGGCACATCCTGTAACTGCCTCTAAAACCATTGCAACTCTATCTTTAAAAGCTATCACTGGCAGATCAAATCTAAGTGATGGAGTGTAAAATGATATCACCTAACGCAGACCTTACTGGCAGTGTTACGCATTGCCCTTAGAGTCACTAATAAAACATAAGTCTCTGGTAGCAGTAGCTGTAAAACTCCATAGGAAACCATTCACTTGGGCTGGTTAATTAGCATCATGAGGTTTTACTGGGCTGCAATAACACTAAGATTCAAGGCTAGCCATTAGTCTCCACGGGAGGCGGTGGGGTTATGGGCGATGCAATCGTGTCAGATATAGTGTGGTCAGTTAATGGGCCTAACCATGACTGATAACACTAAAGGACAAACACAGAGTCAAACAGTTATTCACACACATACTGATGGCTGAGAAAAGTGTCACTTTTATTACTAACAATCTTATAGCAGGATTCAGTGTTAAAAATGTCTTTTCTCAGTTGGGTCACTGAGCCCGAGTTCAGTTTGTATCTAGTGAATGTTATTAAACTGCTGTATCTGACATAAATCTAAACTGATATAGTTTTTGCACAGTTATCAAAAAGTAATACTCAGTAAAAATATTTGAAAGACATCCCATCATATATTCAAATTTAAATTGGCCATCACTTACAGATGAGCCTTCACTTAAAGAGTAAGTTTGGGGTTTTTCCAAATTGGACCGTATTTGTTAAAGAGTAAGTTTGGGGTTTTTCCAAATTGGACCGTATTTGGCTATACTTTTGGAAAAATGAAACAGTGATTCCAGAGAGAAGCAGACAGAGGGGTCTACAGTGTGTGTTTGAAGGATATATCCAGGATGTCAAACTGACTCAGCAGCAACAACAGGTTAAAAAGACAAAGATAGTTAGAAGCTAAAGCCGAACTATAGGCTACAGATCACAGTGTAAAAGTGAACCACCACATCACTGCTGATCACCACAGAAGACAATGAATATAAAGGGAAACTTTGCTGATATTGAACCAGCTGTGTGGCATCGCAGTGTGTGCAGATGAACAGGTCTCCAGGAGAAGTCAAACAACGTTCATCTGCACACTCTGTGAAGACACACAGCTGGTTCAATATCAGCAGTTCCCCTGCTTCCCTTCACTGGTTCTTCTACAGCAGGGTCAGTCTTTGTTTCACTGTTAAAAAGCAAAAGCAGCAGTAGGCTATATCTTCAGTAGCTAGCTAGCTAACCCTACACTTTTCAGGGTTTGATTTTGGTTTTGGAACAGGGAAGAAACGTATATCTTTTTCCAACCTCTCCAGGTAACAAGTATCATTAATACACGACGTGCCCCAGGCACAACATTTAGCTCCAAATCCACAAAACCAGCCTGAAAATGAAGGAAATCTGAAATGATTGCATTAGAGTCAATGGAGCACAGAGCCTGGTTTGAGCCAGCCTGATGCTGCGTTATGATTGGCCAGTCTGCATCTGGGGGTGGGGACGTAGCAAAGAGTCAACTGAAGCATGTTCACACCATCAATTTACATCCACTCAAAGTGCCTGTTTTTGCCACTGACATGCTCAGATTTTGCAATGATGGGAAGTGCTTCGGCCAAAAAGTCAGTGTTTGCTTGAAACAAACTTTTTTGTACAATTCATTGTTAAAATATAGCAAAAGTGTTACTAGCTTTTCACAAAAACTAACTAAAGTAGTAGAATAATAGTGGAATGAAAAAGGACAGTTTGAGAGAAAATCCTGACAACTTTTTCACATCCACACAACTGGCTAGTAGCTGGATAAAGGCCTCGTGCTTGCCAGACTGTTGAATTTTGAAAGTTACAAGTTACTGTCTAAAGCAGTCCCCTCAATGCCGAAGTTGGAAAGGTGTGTGTCTGTGTGGGGGGATGTCAGACGCTGTTCGATAACCAAACAAATAGCTCACCAATTGTTACCTGTGATGAATGAAGTTCAGTTGCTGTCTTGACTCCGATGTCACGACCACCAAAGAAAACAGATTAGCCCTATGAGGTCAGTTGAGTTGGCTTTTGTTTGACAGTTCACTGTCGAGAGCAACAGGAAACATGGGGAGAAAGCGCGGGGGTTAGACTTGAAACAGAGGCTGCTGACTGATTTCAAACTAGTTACATGCATCTTTACACAGCTGGGGCCACAAAGACGCCCCAAAATAAACCTGACAGCATGGCCGCCCGGTCACAACATAATACTGCAGCATCCTGGGCACCTCTTCACAGAGATTTATGTCAGTGGAGCTGGGAATGGTCACAATAAAGTCAAAAGGAGCAGTGGTATCATTAATCACAGAGCACAAGCTGGCTGTGGCTAAGAAGCTCTGACTGAAGCAATTACCTTCTGAACACCATCCTGTAAAAATTAGTCTGCTTTTATTGGATACATTGTTTTGTCCTTTTTCCCTATTGGGTATGCGGTGTGACCAGCGCCACTTGCTCATGCTGTGGAAATTCTGAAAAAAACAAATCCAGTGTATATGCCAGCAGCGACATCAGTGTGCAGATGTTGCTTACCAGGTGTCTGTTGGCTCATAATGTGACGGTGTAGCAATGTGGCAGATCTTCAAAACAATGATTTAGTTACCTGTCAGTCCATGTTACTCAAGTTTATGAGTTTTCATTTGTTCGCACCTGATTCTGAGATTAATCAAACAAACAAAATTACTTTTTAACAGTGTTGGGCTCATTACACAAAAAATGTAATTTATAACTCATTACACTTTTGATAAGTTATATTATTACTTAACTTATTACTCCCTGCCAATATTAATTTGTTACACTGCTCGTTATATTACTTTTCTGTTATTTTCTGGATCTGTCTGAAAGACGGAGAGTAAGTCATGTACCCTGCTGTCCACAACTGAAATCCAGTGTAGGGCTAAAGCCTTCTCTGTGGCTGCAGAGGGCTCACCTTGGTGGGGTGTATTTCCTGGAGCTTTCACATTGTTATTCTGTTGGTCGCAGAAGGTTTTTCAGGAGGTTTGAGGTTGTGCTTTTCACAGCGTTAAGAGTCTTGGTACCACTACTTACTACCACTTGTCATTGTAATGGGAATATTCCCAGCCACTGAATGTAAGCAATTCCATCTTCCAAGCTAGCTTGCAGTTCTGACAATGAATCCAAGGATTGATTGTTGGGTTTTAAAGCAGTAGGCGGGTCACGACAGAAGTAAGGTTGTAATCAAAGACTGTGAAAAATGACAGACATCGCCACCGTGACATCACCCACTGGTTGGCTGACCTGTTTTGAAGCCTTGAGTTCAGCATTTCGGCTGCTGCCATCTTGTTTTCTTTGGAGCTAGAGGTGACTATTTTTGGGTGAGAGGGTGGATCTGACTCATAGACTGTGGCAACACCTCACAGAACACCCGTCACTCAAGTGGGCCCGCCCTTAAAAATGTGTAAATCTAAGCCTTAATAAAAGGTAAAGGGGGAATTAGAAAAGGATTACCCCTCCACACAATTGTCACAAATGTTGAAATTAGCTATAGAGACCAAAACTGTTTTTGTGCCGAGCTGCAAACATGTTTACTTCTGATGTAAAGTTGGGCATTTAAACATAGGTCTATGGAGACTGACGGTGGCCATTCAACTGCAGTTTTTGGCACTTACATGTTAGGTGTAGCTTTTAGCCCCAGAGGCTGGTGCTTCATTGCAAGTGAGTTATTTGTTGATATGGTAACTTAACTGTAATATTATTACTGAAATTTTGTCAGTAATCGTTGCACTACTTGTTCCGTAATATTATTTAGTAATATTATTACTGGCATGTTAAGAAACTCTTGCATACATTTGTTAACTTTGGTAACTTGACTTGATCTTTGACAAACAAACTGGAGCATCCTGGTAGAAAAAGACACTGAAGCCACAGGCTGCAGACAGAATTACTCTCCCTGGGGGATCTCTTAGCACAGTGAGTAATGACGCAATGACCTGGTGGGTCAAAGGGCTGACCTGCTCAGGACAGGGACAGAGGGGCCAAGACAGGGACCAAAGGCCAAGAGGTGTAGGTGGTGAGCGTGGGTGTCTCAATGTTTGTGCATGTATCCTAACTACTGGCTGTTTAAGGGCATATTAAAATGAAGTGTCCTTGTGGAGTCTGTAGCTCATTGACTGTGAACAGGGGTCAACAGAGGGCTTGATCTGAACCAGCTGGCCTTAATGATGCTGAGACAGCGGTGTCATCCTACTCACACATTTACATCTCTTTTGCACTTCTTCCAAATACAAATTTATTTTTGGGAGGGATACAAACAATGAGGTTTATCGTAAACATAATCTCATCCAGTAGGACTGTGCATCCTTTAAGATGTTCTCAGGATTGAAAAGCAGGGAATAACTAGGAAAAGCTAGGAGAGAAGAGATCATCCAGTGAAAACGAACGGGACTAGTGAGCCCACAAAAGCTTGAGGTCCTGGTAGAAACATGAAAAATCACCTTCCTTTCTACTCCGAGACACTTCAAGCCCCTCGGCCTTTATTGGAGACACCACCTCCACCACTCCACTGCCAGCTCCTTCGCTGAGGGACGGCAACAACATCTGCTGGCTCAGAGATTGATTAATTGGCTGATCGGGCGCCTGCGGTGTAAACTGATTGATTGATCATCTCGTGGTCGGAGCTGCCTTTATCTAGAGCCCTGGGGAGCGAACCTCTGGAGGTCCCCAGTCATCTGTCATGTCCAACACACAAGGGAAGACGAAGGAGAGATGAAGAGCTCTGGGTTCATTACCGAGACATGGGGGGCATGTATGGAGGAAGTCTCAGCCAAGATGGGAACAGAGGGCATGCCGAGAGAACAATGGGAACATGGGGACAAAGGGGCTGAGGATGAGAGGATGGGAGAAGATACTCTGGTGCTTGTAGAGAGTAAGAGAGATACAGAAATACATGAGGGCAGAGGGAGTGTGTCCAACCCAACAACTTAAATTATATCTGCTTCTTAATCCTCATCAACATAGTCTTACGAGAGCTAGACAGACAGATGATGAATCGTTTCATTTAGTTGGAAAGTCTTAATATTAGCTATGATTATTTGCTGCTCCTTTTTCAGGTTTAAGGTGTTTTTTGGACATGCAACCTCCACTTACTTATATCTCTTAATCACCAGGGATGGACGATATAATGGTATGTACCATACAGTGGTAGAAATGTGTCAACCTGTACATTTGACAGTATCATTTCTATGGCAGGAACTCTTTGCAGCAGGCTATGTAGTAAATCAAGGCTGGATTCTTGCAAGGTCTTGTGAGTCCAGCTGCCTCATAATGTAACGTAATTTGTGCGAGTATGGAGGAAAAGAGTGTTAAGTTGTAAAGACAGAAACCTATAATACTTGAAACTTATTGTCAGGAATCTCAAAGTGTTGTCTCATGTGTTGTTTCTCTATTTGTATGGAATTTCCAAATAAAAGAAAATAATCAAATGTGGTGAAGTACGGTATGAATATTCCAAAACATTTCTTGATTGAATTTAGACAACAATTTCTGTATTGTGATATATACCATTACAAAGGGTGTAATGATCCATCAATCTATATCAATGTACTGACTCAATGATCAGCAATCCAATATCACAGATGCAAAAGTCAAAATATGTAAGGCTGAAAAAACATGCATGCTGGCTGAAATTCAACTGTTCTGTTCTGTCAGGAGATGCAAAGACTTCAACCAACAGTGAGTAAGAAAAAGTGTAAATACATGTAATTTGTTAAGCTATGAGTACAGGAAAAGTCTGCTAGCCGCTAGGCTAATGTATGCAATGTAAAAGTGCTCGAGCTAATAAGGGGTGACTAGCAAAAAACAGTTGTTTAGACAGTTGTCAGTGCTGAGACGAATTTTATACTTTTGTTAAATGTTCTTGTCGTTCAGCTGTTTTTTATGTGTCAACTTAAACTGAACTTCACTTAGTTCACTTAGCTAGTTACAATAATCTATCTACTTATTTTATATGGTCAACAGCAAAAAAAAAAGGGGTGGAAGCTTATTGTGTTAAATCAGCATATGATATCGTCTCCTATTGATCGCAGGCCCCTAAATTGAGCTGAATTGAAATCATATCATGGCAGACTTTATGGTATCAGCAAATATCTCATCATTGTCCACAGACGTATATTATCGTATTGTGATTAAACTAGTGATTTATACCCCTGACGGTTACCATGATATAACATGACATGTACTGTGACAGACGACTTTGGCCATATCGCTCACCCTACTGACCACATGCCTCTTCAATAGTGAGTAGTGAGAGTACTGTGATACAGGGAGAAGAAGGTGGCAGATGAAAACAAGTGTGAAGAATACTCGTCCGCATTCATTCAAACGGCAGAAAATTCCTTTACTTGACAGCAGAGGACACGCTGAACGACCTGAGAGTGGAGAGTCGGCATATTGTCTTTGGACAACAGATGTCCCTCGGGAGCAAAGGAAAGACATTTAGGTGGAAGACATGCAGCGAGAAAAAGGGACAGCCTCAGGATGTGTTGCTGACATTGGACCTTGTGGATAACTCAAGCTGCATACGCCTGACCTGTCTGTGTGCATGTGCCTGCAGCATGTGAATCCTTACCTGGATCCATGTGCATGTTAAAAACCATCCAAGTGTACGTGAGAGTGACTGAATTCTCGTGCGATTATGGCTGTGAGCATACTGTACATTCCTCCGTGCTCACGCTGTGTATCAATGCATATTCATTCTACCCAGCAGCAGGTGGTCTTCTCAGGCCTGATGAAGCTGGGAGGGGGGCCACAGTCCACCTTCGGCTTCTGTCTATCAGGCTCATGTCAGCAGATTCAGGGTCACCTCTAATCCTCTAACCTCTTTAGCTCAATGTATGCCTTTTCCTCGTTCCTTGATGCCCTGTTCACCTACTGTTAGCTGTCACCGACAACTAACTTTAAAGGGATGCACTGAAAAAAAATTGCATCAATGAGCAGATAATTATTCTTTTCCCCCAAAAGAAACCCTGCTTGCAGATACAGTTTTACCCTGTTGCTATTCCTTTCAGGTTATTTGACATTTGTTTAAAGTTTACACTTTTTTTATGTAGCTTTAAGTGCTCTTTCGGATTGGTTTGTTTCCTAATTGGAGTTTGTAACCTTGTTTTGAAAACCGCTTTGTGAATCAATATCTCTTTCTCTCTTGTCTGCTCTCTATTTATTCCCCCGTCTTTTATCCTCTTTCCATTCTCTCACCACTTCTACATCTCGTCCAGATTTTCTGCTCCTCGACTCCCCTCTCGTCTTCGTTCGCTCCATATGTTGAAGTTCTTTCCATCGTTCAATCAAAATCTCCACCTCCAGCGCCATTAACTGAGCCGACTGTTCGCCACTATAGAACCTCATTAATACCACTCTCCTGTCAGAGCCGAGAGGGAAAACACAGAGGAAGACCAAGAAAAGCGAAAGGGATGAGCTCAAAAGAAAATACCTGTCATATTACACATCCAACATATCTACTCTACTGTACTGAGCCAGACACACACATACAACGCTTCGTCCAAGTTAACACAGGCTGCTTGCTTTTCTAACCTTTGCACACTAATATCCGGCCAATTAAGTGTCACGGGGGCCAACTGCAAGGCAGAGTAAGAAAGAGAAAGAAAATATTGCAAAATTATTCTCAATAATACTACAGGCTGCAAAGAGGTCATGACTATTACATTTCCAGCTGGTATCTCTGATATCACAGTTTTACAAGGGAAAAAAGGGAAGCAATGCCAGGTTTGTTTTTTACAGTTACATATCATAACGTCACAAGAAATGATATGCACCTTTAATAACTGTACATTTCTTAAAAGTTATACTATGCAGGATTGCCAGTAAAAGTTAAAGTAAAAGCAAACTCCAGATTCGCACATTTGGTGTTGTGCTTATTTGCGTTTTTTGGCGCTGTGTCACTTGGATGCCTGCTGCTTACAGTCTGGCACCTGGTCGCTCCCTTTTTTTAGAACTCTGGCCTCACCTGAGCTCTGTGGGGGGACACGACAATAACAGCCCCAACACAGAAAATAAAAGGACAAATACAGGCAGAGGGCAGAGTCTCTGCAGAAAAATACAACACCGCACACTTCTAGTGAGTCATAAGTGACGATTGAGAGGGATTTTGAGGACATAAGATCGATAAACACACAGAAGTACTCATCTAGAGGACTACTCAAGGAGTCATATTGGAAACCATTAAAATGAACACTAAGTCAAACAACGCATGGCACCATCATAGATCTACAGCACCAACAAACAGGCGTCACATTCAGTGCTCATCTACTCCTTCTCACCTTGAAAACTCTAAAATCCATCAAATCATGTTCAAGGAATACTTCAAACTCCAAATGACCATTTGCATATCAGTTACTCACCCCATCTTACACTGACTTTGTGAGGAGAACAGTTTGTCTCACACACCTTCAGTGAACGAAGAACCCATTAAATGGAGAAGATTCATAGGCACACATAACACCCATGCTAACTGATAGAGACAGCCATACACCAGCAATTCCAGGATTCACCAAGGTAAAATTACCATTTTAGACAATGGAGTCTGGCACTGAAAAGAGCATAGATAAGTTTCACTTCCTGTTCAGTTCCCTGTTTGAAAGGGCTGACTAGATGAGACTTGGATTATACTACACAAGTTGTGTGAGACATTGTTAACAGATGTTTTAATATACTTCTGCTGTTGTAAGACGCAGTCACTAATAGGCCTATTCGCCCAGGACTAGTATTACCTAGGGACCTCATGTGGTTTAGAAATCACCCTCCACTTCTGGTTTTCACGGGGTGCATTCTCACTGGATAATCAAAGTCTGTATTTTACTCAAATTTACTAACATTATCCCCTGAATGCTGAGCACAGCCTTCTGTAACTCCACTCTTCTCAACACAGAAACACCACACAGCACCGCTAGTGATGATGTACAGTTAACCTCCTTTCTTCTTTTAAATGTGGGTTAAACAAGCAGAACAGATTCTGCCACACTGTCATATGTCATCCATCTTTCCAAAGTATGCTCTTCTGATTGATTTGAGCTTGCTTTTTCTGCGAATGGGTCTCCACGCTGTGTAGCGATATGAGCCTGCTGCACTTACAATACTGTCAAAACTTTCATTTATAATTGCCATCGCAACCTCCGTAATTCTCAACCAAGAAAAAGGTAGAAACAAGACAAACAGAAAACCTAAATGCAACCCAAATCACAGAGATGGCAAATCTCAAGGGACTAATATTACGACATCTGGGTTTGGCAAAATATGCTAGGCAATTTGCAGTGAAATTTTTTCTTGACAAAATACTCACATGGATGATTCACGCGGGATTAACATCACAGACAACTTCCACAATTATTACAATTTACCACAGGTCCCTAGGTTATAATAGTTTGGGTTCTGTGTTCACCAGCAGTATACAAGAAAAAAAGTTTTCTTCACAAAATCACTGTGGGATGAGTCACTGATCTACAAATGGTTATCTGGGGGTGAAGTCTTCCTTTAAAACCAGTTAAAACCTGCAAGGGCTCACTCCTAAACCCACTTAAATGATCACTGCAGTCACTTTGACCAGAAAAAGAAATCAATTTTTCCCTAAACTACGGTTATAGTTTCCATATCAGTGTCTGGCTGTAATGAATGGCTGTAATTAAAATTCACAAGCAACTCTTGCTGCGTTCACTAATAGGGAAGTAGAATATATGGAGGAGAAAGAAAAGTCAAACTTTAAACACATTTTTGAATTGTTTTTTTCTTGCTTAGCTGGAAAGTGCACAGATCTCAAACTTTCACTTAAGCATCGGGCTGAAAGTGCTATTAGGCAATTAGTTTCTGTTTACACGAGTCAAATGCATTCACTGCTCAGACAAAAGGTGAAAAAGAGCACGCAGCACAATGAGCCAATTTTAGTCTTTCCAAAATGTTTAGAACAAATGAGGATGAATACATACATAAATACATATACCGCCCATTGAGGCCGAGGCAGTAAATTGACTGTACAAGCTCTCTTGTCAGAGAGAAGCTTCCCTGACACCAGTATCCATCCATCAATCGAAGCGCTGCCGTATCCTGGCCCCTCTGCTGGCCGCTCGCAGTGCCAATTAGCTGACAGGGTAGAGGCCTGGCGCAGAGTGCCAGCCACGGGCCCTGCCAATTAGAGCCTGACCTACCGTCTAACCCTAATGCTGGCACAATGTGTGGGCACCACACCCTGGGCAGGGGTGAGGTACGGCCGCCAATATGTAAAGGACGGTTGAGTGGACACCCGCCAAGACGTGAGGGAGAGAGCATTACAAAGACAGGAGACAGGAAGGAGAAAGAGTGAGAGAGAAGAAATGGACACGTGTATGTACAGTGGGGAACAATCAAAAGGGCAGTGGTGTAGACAGAATATCTGCTCATTAAGTTCACATCTCAGAGTACACAAACATTTAATTGCGTTGTATCCACTGAGCAAACAAAGAAGCACTCGCACTAAGATAAAACATGCCTGTACCTTTGCCATGAGCTCTTTAAAAGACTGAAGATTAAGAGCTTTGTATTTCCAAAAATACACAGGGAAACAGCTGATTGTCATTGTGTCAGTTTGTACTTTTTCAGTCAGGTTTTAATAATCCATAATTATAGAGGGTATATAGTTTGTAAGGTCGCAGTAAAGTTAATATATCCACTGTGACTGATACATTTCCCCTCCAGGCCTATTAGATCTGCAATTGTAGCTCCCCCTCTGGGCCAGTCAATGAAACTCTGATAATGCTGAATGGACCAAGATCATCAGTTGTGCCCTGTAGGATTTTCTATTAAAGGAAACACTGTACAGGTTTTTGTCCAGTGCCATTAAACGTCTGTTACAAAAGTGTAAACACTAACCAAATACAAACTATATATTCCTTTGGATGTTTTCAGATATATTCAGAAATACAGCAGACATAGTATTCCATTACGGATTAAAGGTTTGTGTTTTTCTTTAACAGCTAAATAAGTAAAAACCTGAGGAATGACTTTCCTCAGGGCTGTAAACAGTTATGGAGTATATGACAGGAAATGGCAGTAAACACACGAGTTTATCCATCAGACTTGCACTCTACTGTATGCAGTAACACTGGTCTGATGGTGTGATTAACAGGGTTGCATGTCAAATTAAAGAACTGCCAAGAACCCTATTTCACCTCAAATTCCAACCTGCAAGAAGGTGCAAATACCCTTTTTCCTCTTTAATGGAGACCAATTATGCTTTCCTTATTTTCTGTCATATATATAATATTACAATGATGGATGTTCATATTAAATGTGGCCAAAGTTTCAAATAACGAGGTAAACGTGTGCAGAAGTAATTCCTGTAAGCTCTGTTTCCAACTGTTTTTCGACTTAGGCTACAAGAGGACGTCAATTTTTGACAGATTTCTTGATATAGTTGTCTGCTCCAGGCACACTACTGTGTTTACATTACGTAGCCTGCACTGCTACACGTAGCTCCATGCTAACGTCAGGTAAACGTGTAAACTTGGTTGCCGATGTTGTAACTTTCTCCCCAATTTTGAATCATATTCCCCTGGAACATGTCCAGTTATGTTTGGAAGCTTTGACTTGTGATTTTTTTCATGGTAGAAAGCACCGCTATACACAGTCATTCCCCAGCTACAGGTAAACTGCTACATGTAGCTACGTGCTGACATCAGGCAAACATGTAATCTTGGTCGCTGTTGTCACAGCTTTCTGCCCGATTTTGGATCATAATCCTGTTGTAACATATCTGATTGTGTTTACAAGTTTTTATAGATGATTTTTCACAGTGGCAAGTGCCGCTATTGTCCATTACAGTCACTGCCCTGCTGCAAGTACACTGCTACATGTAGCTAGATGCTAACATCAGGGAACTAGTAACCATGGCTGCTGTGGTTAATTTCTACCCGATTTCAGATCATATTCCTGCTTGAACATGTTCAGTTATGTTTGGAAGCTTTGACTACTGATTTTGTATGGGAGTAAGTGCCACTATACACGGTCACTCCCCAGCTACAGGTAAACTGCTACATGTAGCTACGTGCTGACATCATAGAAACATATAATTTTGGTTGCTGTCATCGTAACTTTCTGCCCAATTTCGGATTGTACTCTTGCTCGAACATGTCTGATTGTGTTTACACGTTTTTATTGATAATTTTTCATAGTGGCAAGTGCCGCTATTGTCCATTACAGTCATTGCCCTGCTACAAGCACACTGCTACATGTAGCTAGATGCTAACATCAGTGAACTACTATCCATGTAGCCAATCGTTGTTTTTCATTTCTCCCCAATTTTAGATCATATTCCTGCTTGAACATGTCCAGTTTTATTTGGAAGCTTTTACTGGTGATTTTTAATGAGAGAAAATGCTGATGTATACAGTCATTTCTCAGCTGCAAGTACAGTGCTACATGTAGCTACAAGCTAACGTAAGGGAAACATGTAATCTTGGTTACTGTCATCGTAACTTTCTGCCTGATTTCAGATCATATTCCTGCTGGAACATGTCTGATTGTATTTAGAAATTTTTATGGATGATTTTTCTCGGTAGAAAGCGCCACTATTGTCCATTACAGTCATTGCCCTGCTGCAAGTACATTGCCACATGTAGCTAGATGCTAACATCAGGGAACTAGTAACCATGGATGCTGTTGTTTATTTCTCCCCAATTTCAGATCATATCCCTGCTTGAAGGGAAGCTTTTAGCTTTTAGTTGTGATTTTTCACAATAGAAAGTGTCTCAGTTGCAGTTATTGCCCTGACTGCAACAATGTTTTCTGGGGGAGGAAGACCTAAAAGAGAGAGGTGCTAAAACTGTGTGTCTCAAACAGAGGGTCATTACAGCTGTTCCAGCACAGCCAGTCTGAGGAAAATAGGGTTTTTTGACCATTAAAGCCTGCAGACATGTTCTCATTCTTAAATAGAAGTACAGACTTGAAAATGAGCATTAACGTTTTTAGACTTTTGATATTGCCATGCAAAATACTATCGCGTCACTAATTAAAGTGTGTGTCCTACAAATAAATCAGCTCCTAAAAAGGAAAAATTGTGTTCCTCACAAACCTGTAGAATGCAGTATGATTCAGCTTCTCTGACGAACTGGTGGTCCTGTTTATTTAAGGTACTTTCAGCTTTGGGTCAATCTATGACTCATGCCACATCACCCTAACCCCTTCCAGAACACATCTACAGAGCAAAAACACCTGAAAAATCATTTTCAACTTCATTCAAATCAAACAGACTGACAAATCTCTTAAATCCAGTTACATCAAGCCTGGCAGGGGTTATGCTTACAACAGCTCAGGGAGCTGGAGTCAAAGATAGGATGCAATTTGTCCTTGGTGAGCTGAGCATATCCACAAATATGTAAATCACAGTGTACCACTACCTCTCTTTATCTCATTCAAAAGTAAAAGACATGAGGACCTTTTCTCCCCCCAATCTTCTTTATACTCTGTGATGTGGAGAGAAAAAAAATAATAAGTTTAGAGAGAAAGAAATGTTTTTTTATTTCTCTCTCCTTTTTTTTGAAATACCACCAGCGGGCACCAATTCAAAACCCAGCAAGTCTCCTTTAATACCTGGGAAATTAAATTGTCAGCCCATTATCAGCCGGGTCCAGTCGGCTGTATCTAAAATGCAACAGCGCGCAACTGAAGTACACAAGATTTTCCAAAAGAAGCAGGACATTTGCTGGAGACTGCAGTTTTTAGAGGCGAGAGCAGCACAGGGGTGAGCAGAGGGGGACTTGCTGCATTAAAAATGTTAAGCTTTACCCAAAGTCATTTTCAAGCCAGCCAAGCATCAAATGGAACACAGTTTAAGGAAAGAGTAGGGACTGATTTTCTCCTGGAGCTCTGACAGGATGGACATGGTGTGTGTGTCTGAGTGTGTGTGGAGAGAGCAAACAAACATCCTTGGTATGCTGTATTATCCCTCACTGTGAAAGCAGAGGTGGTGAACAAATCACGGAACATCACATTAGCTGCTCGTATATGTGTGTGTGTGTGTGTGGGTATGAGAGGAAGAGATAAAGATGGAAACAAAGGGAGCAACAAAAGCATGATAAACAACAACGCTGATAGGCAGAACAAGGCTCTGGATATCAGCATTCTGTTTTTATTGGGCCTCATCTTCATATCAGCACACATTTATTTCACTGTCACATTAAAGTAACTCCAGTATTAGAGTTTATTAATGATGTTTCAGGTTTGTTTCCATTGATAGTTTTTGTCTATAACAGGCCTGTATCTTCAATTATGATCTGCTGAGAGACAGAAAAAGGCTTATTTCTTCTTTATAAAGTCAACCATTTATACAAAGTCCACCTGTAACCTATATGGTCAGTGAACCATAAAAGGGCAATGCTTTATTGTAGACAGGCTAGTAATCCTGCTTGCACTGCCAACTAGTGGTGACAACATGCTTTATTCAAACCCTGTACTGCTGTAATGGCGTAGTAGGTGCAGTTTCACAGGATGTAGCAGTGCATCCTTCTTCCAGCTCTGTGACCGACTAAGCCTGTGAGTATACATTTATACTTTATATGATAACCTGTGTGCACCTTTGTAGGAATGCAGAACATTAATACTGAATTACTTTGGTTGAAGAAACTGAAAGGTTGGACTGAGTGGGAAAGTATGGGCTAGTTTTTATTTCACATGCTGCCATCACATGGAATTGGAAATGGCAGATGGCAAAATAGGTATCATTCTAGCGGAAAGTGGACAGAACAGTAAAATTAGGTGAGGCTAGAAGAGAATACCAGCAACCATCCATCCATCCATTTTCAACCGCTTGTCGAAAGTCGGGTTGCGAGAGCAGCAGGCCGAGCAAAGCATTCCAGATGTCCCTCTCTCCAGCAAAGCTTTTCAGCTACTTCGGAAGGATCCCAAGGCGTTCCCAGATCAGACAAGATATGTAAATCATCCAGCTTGGTCTGGGTGTACCCCAGGGCCCTCCTCACCCTTTCTCTAAGGCTGAGCGAGGCCTTCTGAGGAAACTCATTTTGGCTGCTTATAACCGCGATTTAAGTTATAGTTAGGCATGAGGTCTCCTGGAGGTTTAATCTTGGGGTAAAGTCAAAGATTAGGTTATTGAACAACGGTGATAATTTTGCTAGCTTATTCAGCATGTGACGAGACAAACCAACACAAGGCAACAAGAATGCCAATCAGGCCACAACACACTGTGTGACGCAAGATGTAAAGCACCACCCCCAGATGAAGTTTGTAGGGAGTCTCTAATGTCATGCTACATCACAGCTGGGTGTTGTTACAAGTAGCATACCTGACCACACCCAACTGTGATGCAGGATGTGTTTAAGGATTCAAGACACTTTCGAGCTATAGAGGGCAGGGCAGCTATGTTTTTCTTCATTCCAAAACAAAATCTAGAGTGGAGTTACTGTAATAAATGAGGTAGTGCAAAACATGACTAGAAGTTGGGGGGACCCAACAGGACAACAAGAATCGTTCACACATACTGGTGAAACCATACACACACAGGGAGCAGGAACTCTCGTCTACTGCACAGAAAACCTCAGTTCCACACCAACGAGCCACCACTGAAGTTTGCTGAAATGGTATTTCTTCCATTTCTACTAACACCAGCTTCTGTTGAATGGAAAGAACTCACAAAGCCTACTGAGAAAACCTTGACCATCTAAAACAGATCTCATAAAAAGGTCACATTTTCATCACTGTCACTGTTTGGTGTGGATACTACTACTACTCTATGATTTATGGCCTATCCATTTCGTGATAGAAATGTTTACGTCTACATCTGTGTGTATCCTAGCTTCTATTTTAAGGTATTTTTGTTATAACCCTCTTTCGTTTCGTAGCATATCTCCTTGACATAATTGTCTAAGGTCAACAGAAAATCCACAGGAAAAACAAATCAATGAATTAGCTTTTGGTTAGTTTAACTTTTGGTTGCCCAGGGACTTAAATAAATCTAAACACATCCTGCCGCTGTATATTTGTATACTTTATACTGCTGCCTAGTGTCTCTCAATCAGTGTTAGCTTATGGGCTCAAATAGGGAAAAAAAAAGAGAAAGTAAATGTAAGATCTGAGTGTTTTAGACCAGTTGCCAACAGTAGACAAAACCATTGCCGCCAGGTAGACCCCACCTAGGCCAGTGTTTGCAGCTGGGAAAGATTGATGACTCTTGGTTTGATTGAAAAGTCTGCCTCGGGGTTAGAGCCTGTGTCTCGGTGAAACGCTGTGGCCAGTGATTGATTGGCCACTGGGCCAGTTTGGCTCCGCAGGGAGCAGAGTCGTTGAAAATCAAAAGGAGGGGACGGCGGAAGTCTGTGATTTCATTAAAACACAGATGTGTGGACTGACAGATGGCTGTGGACTGTGAATAAGTGCGCGACTCGTGTGATAGTATATCTGACTGTCAAAACTCATCATTTGTCAGTACATAAAGAGCAGGTTATATTCACACTGAGCTCATTCATTCACTGGTCTCTTCTGCTTTGACTTCAGTCGGCATCCACTGCAAAGAATCACAGATTCCTAATTGATGTTGCCGGGAAATTAAGCACTAATTGACCTGTTCTCTAATTAAGGGTTTATTTGTGTGTAATGACTCTACTAAGTAACTCCTTGATGAGGCCATCTTGACCAAACAAAGCCAACAATGAGAGTTCTTCCACACCAGGCTGTCTGCTCATTAAATCACACTCATCGAGAAATTATTCTGAATGACCACATGATGAGGAGTTACAGTCTGTCTCTATTATGCTGCCAAGCATGTTTGAGACAAAACAACGCAGTGAGAAGTGTTGAAACTATTTTCTTTTCAAATTCGACCAGATTGACCCTTTGCTGTTTGTAGCCACTGTGATCTCGGGAGATATTTTCTCCTGCTCCGGACAAGCAGGTATAATCAGCAGTGTAAAGAGTGGAATAACAAATGACAAACTATGGACTACCAAAGGCTCATTTAAATGTCAACCATTCAAACAGCCATTATGTGTGCTTGTTTTTGATCCTCCCAAAAGCTAATCAAAGAATGCAAACAGGTGAAAACAACAAGGAACAGGAGCCAATGCAGAAAACTTAATTATACCACTGTGCTTCTAACTAGGGCTGAAACTAACTCCTATTTTTAGTGGCAATTAATCTGTTGATTATTTTCTCAATTAACTGATCAATTGTTTGGCCTATAAAATGTCAGTAAATTAAGAACAGTTTTTCTCAAAGCCTGAAATGACATCTTCTTATGTCCAAACTCCAAAGATGTTTCGTTTAATGTCATAAAAGGAGTAAAGAACCCAGGAAATATTCACATTTACAAGGCTGGAATCAAAGAATTTTTTTTTCTTTATTTTTCTTTAAAAAAAATTGCCCAAATCTATTAAAAGGTTATCAAATAAGTTGGTGATTAATTTAACAGTTGACAACTAATTGATTAATTGTTGCAGCTCTGCTTCTAACTACCACAAACCCCTTGTGTACTCCGGTGTTCCCCTTCCTCTAACTGTGGTTCCCCCCTGAGTGGCAGAACATGTGTGAGCGCCGACACTGAACATGTTCCCCTCCGACAACAGAACACCAGGAACCCAACAACAGTGACAATGACAACACACACCCCTGCCTACACTGCTGTGAAGTTTCAATTACGGCTAGACTTGTGGCTGGCTACTGCCAGTCAGCCTGACAGGGAGGCGAGTGACTAGCAGTGGAAAAGCCTGAAGGACAAGCACTCCCACCACAGTGGTGGGAACCATCCAGGGCTCCGGCTTCATTTAACACCACTGCTATTTATATTAAAGCAGTGTTGCATTAAATGGCAAGTTATGATGCCCAAAATGTGTGCTACAGAATAAGATATGAAAAATGTTTGTTTCAACATACTTCTACCATAAGAGCTATTATAGAGGCAGTTCATCCCAAAATCAAAAGTACTTTTTTCCCTCTTACCTACAGTGCTATTTAACAATCTAGATTGTTTTGGTGTGAGTTGCCAAGTCTCTTGAATGTAATGCAGCTTGCCAGGACTGCAAAAATTAATTCAAATTCAACCAATCCTTGTGAATTCTGTGCAATCTTGCAACTTTGTCCAATCTCTGCAACTTTTCCACATCACCTAATATAGCATTCCACCAGCATAACGTCACCAAACTCACTTCTTTGTTTCTGGTTATGAAGATGCAGACATATGGGACACGAACGTCTCACATTTACTGACAAAAATGACTGCTAAAGACCGGTCAAGGCAATTATCTGATGTCCAGCATGAAGGCAGGGGTAAACAGTTTTGCAACACATACAATGCTGTGGTGAAACACAAACAATATAGACTGATGAACACTCTTCAACAGCAAAACCTGCAGAATGGCTGAAACACTTTGACAAAAGACAAGACAAATCGCCATGTTAGAGGCTGTTGCATCCAGATCTATTGCACATGCTGGAAGAATCAAAATGAGTTCAATCAAATTCGCATGTTACCGGTAACACTTATGTATAAATAACATACTCAAGACAGTGCAGTTTTATTCTCACCGGATCAAGTTGGCTTCGATTCTTAATAAATTATACTACACAAAAGACAAAGCAACTGTTTCTGCAGTTTTCACCCTGCCCCGTAATGTCAATGCAAAAAAAGGCCTAAAATCACAATTTTTTGGAAAGCTGCCACGATATCAGGCATTTTATTCCGCAACAGTCCCAAAAAAAAGAGCCAACGAAATCCGACCTGTGATGCTCAAAGCGAAAAACTCAACAGCAATGTCTCTTTCCAGAAAGCAGTTCCAACATGAAACTGCTCACAACAAGGTGTGTCGATTATCTTGAGTAACCTGCTCATGATTTTTGGAAAGAGACATTGCTGTTGAGTTTTTAATATGTATATTTTTGGTCCTTTGAACATTACAAGCCGAATGCCATCTAGTTCCATTATATTCAAGAGAAAGCAGACATCTCTATGGCTGATATCTCCAACACTCTGCAACTCACACCAAAACAATTTACGCTGATAAACAGCACTACAGGTAGGAGGAGAAATATGTAATTTTGACTTTTGGCTGAACTGACCCTTTAATTTGGTGAGTTGGCCACAAAACCCAGCTACAGTAGTCATACAAGCACAGATGAAAAGACAGGTAGTACAACGGAAATTCATTTCAAGTAAAACAGTGGGCATTCAACTTGTGCAAGACTAGAAAAAAAGGAGTTGCATTTCTCTAATTTTTGCTGTTTTTACCATAAACAAAATGCATATAATTTCTGACAAATTACTGTTAATGACTTCCCAAAATATGCTGAAATTAAAGGTGGTTTTGGTTCTTTAAGTACTTATTATGGCAAGAATCAGAAAAGGTGCACAAAAAGAACCAGAATCCAAAATCAATAAAATCCAAATGCTATCCAACCCCGAGTCTAAACCCATGTCTCGGGGCAATTCCCCAGAATGGGTGTTCGCGTAATTGGTGCAGCTATGGTTGCAGAGGTTATGGTCATTATAGGTGAGCATGGGGAGGCATAACTGCTCACAGCATCGCTCTCTTTGTGTATGAAGTAGAGGAGGGACTGTATGGGGTCTTGCTGCTGACCGTGACCTGTATCTTAATGAGGAGGACAAATCAATATCACGCTGGACAAAGAACACAACCGCTACAGCTGCCATAGACAAATGTTCTTTTTCAGTGGCGATGAACATGAGAGCAGCGCTCGGGTCAATTCAAATTCAATTAAAACAATCAGAAGTGCAATAAAATCACAAATACAATCACATCGATATAAACAGTGCACACACACACAGAGGAAACACTTTTCTTTACAAGAAAAATAACATTTCTAGCCTTTCAATTTTGAGCTACAGCATTTCATTTCTCTTCCCTTGTTATTTTTAAAAAAAATAAATCATCTTATAGTTTCAGATAGGACGCTGTTTCAATACACCTCTCTTACCGCTCACATTTCAAAACCACAACTTCAGGGCATCCTAGCGGCCTAAACAAACTCCCTGGATAAAGTCAAACAACTGGGAGGCAATCGTCACACTACATTCCCGTCTCTCTCCCTGTGTTTTCTGTTTTTTTCCATTGTCTATATTAAACCAACAGACGTGAAAACAAAGCAGTCCTTCGCAGTCGGACAGATAGATTGATTGATGACACATGTAATGTTTACTCATGTAGCCAACGTGCTCTTTAACTTTTTTACTTCCAAAACAATATCAATTCTTTTGACACTAAAACGGCGAGTGGGCTGACATGAATCAAAACACTCTGACTTGTTTCAGTAATTTTCAAAAAAAGCAAGTCGTTTTCTGGGAACACAGCAGAGAAATGTGTCACTCACCAAGATGATTTTCTGAGTCAACACCAGATTGCTGCAAAGCTGGAAATTGTATTTTTTTGCTAAGTTAACTTGAGTTAAACAGAGAGAAAGGTGCAACATTTTGCATGTCAAGAGGTTTTACTGACAGCTTCTCAAAAGGTTGGTGGTGCTTTTTGTGGTTGGTGCTGGACAGTGATGGCCTGTGGCTGCAAGCTACTCATCCAAATGAGTGCTATCAACTCCTCTCCTGATGACTCCTGCTCGCTGGCCAAGACAAAATTCCAGCTATCAGACCTCCTGGCCCACCTCACAGTAATTATTGCTGTCTTTTACTTGTTTTTACTTGATATTTAAGGTTTAAAAAATGTCCCTTAATCATGTATAGATCAAGTTTTTGTTTCTGAATGTAGTGGCGTCATTTCCACTTAAAAAGGTTGTTTATCATTTCATAGTTGTTTATCTTTCAGAGACCGCACATTATTCGCTTTAGTTGTAGCATGTAAAGTTGTGGCGAGACACACTTTAAGTTCTCTGTCAGAGATCAACACCATCAATCTGGCAGCGAAGATGATGCAGAGACACCAGACACTCACTCTGCTCAAATAAAAGGCTGTGGTCAAGCCAAATATCCCTTGCATATCCGTTGTCAAACAAGCTCCTGCTAAAGTTGGAGTGCTCTCATATTCTGACCTCTATGGTAAATGCATTGAAATGGCCCAGGATACACACGTGACTACAGCTGTTCAGAATAAGCTTCTGACACACAGGAAAATTCATAAATGAGAACAAGATTAATTGGATTATACTCAGGTGGAACACTGGGTTTTCAAATGTTGGCATCAGTAAACAGGAAAAGATGGAGAAGATTGGCACAATCAAACAACCTGATAGCCACTGTACAGGCGTCGGATAATAAACTGGATGACTTCCATGCCCACATCAGTTTCCAACAGATATCAGGACCTGTAATATCCTGATTCACCAAAACTTTAATAAATCCTGGACAGCAGGATTCAACCAGGTGACTCTTTTCTATATGCCAATCTGACAGCGCAGAGGACTCTGACGAGAGAAGAGGAGGAGGCGTGTGCTTTAAGGTGAATCCGGACTGGTGTGACAGTGGGAATGTGAGGTGTTGTCTCACCACAAGAGGAATAAACACTTTGGATCCCTGCTATACACCATTCAGAGGCTGCTGCAGAGCGGAGCTACTGCCTGTGTTCAGGAGGAGTGATCATGCAGCAGTGTTTCTGAGGTCAAGATATGTAAGCAAATTACAGTGCGTCCCCGCAGAGATGTTAGAGGTGGAGTCAAACAGAGTCTGGAGTATGTTCAAGGACCCAAATTTGAAAATCCTTGGTTTGGGCAAGAGGAGTGGTATTGGTTAGGGTAAGAATGTCAGGGTAAGCCCATCAGTGGCAGAGTAAGGCAAACCATTCCTTCACTTTCCTTGTATTTTCAAATTTGCTTCCAGGACACCACTGTCAACATCATTGAAGACATCAATGAGTCGGCGGTGGATTCAATTTTTTAAAACATCAGAAACAACTACAATCTACACCCTTTTTTCAATTGTCACTCTTGGCCACACCGAGTATAGCCATGCAATGCCGATTTGTGTTTTCATTGTCAGTTTAGACGCACATAGCCACACCAAGCCACGCCGGTGATGGATCCTCTCTGGAGAAGTTCCAAAAGCCAGGCCGCCCACCCTCAAGTGGGTAGCGGTGACGTCTTGCCAACCACAGCCAACCCCTGACAACCCCCGTTTCCCTTCCAAACAAGAGTGTATGTTGCCAGACTCATTTCTGTTTGCAGGAGACCTGCGTTCAGCTCTCGGTACTTTCGTAGCTTCTAACTGAATCTCTGGTTTGGAGTTTAGTTTCTCTCCTGCATCCTGTTTTTACTTTAGATATCTACTTTATTTCACTGTTTCATGTTCGCTATCTGCTGTATTAGAAGTTGTGTGAAGTTGCAACTCGACATCTCCTTATTTTGGTGCTTCAAAATAATAGTTTATACATAACACAATAATGGGGGACTTTTATTGTGAAGAATCGATAGGAAATTAAATGTGTTTATCATCGAATTGACGGTACTTTTATAGCAGCTTTTCTTCAATAAAGGCAAGTGTAATAATACAACAGGGAGGAAAGTGAAAGCAGAAACAGCCACAGTGAGACGTTGAAGAGCTGCAGACAACAGGCTCTCACTGCACCTCTGCAAACAGCTCACCTCCAACAGGTAAACTTCTTTTACCTGCCCTGCTGTGGAAAAACACATGCAGCAAAAATAGCAGGGGACTTTAGCTGTGGATCAGCACTCTGCTTTAAAACGTCATCACTCAAGACGAGCCATCATCAGTTTGAGACACACCTTCAAGAAGGTTGCCCTGTTGTAATGGAAATGCAAATCCCTGCTGTGCTGGGCTGACGGCCCAAAGCAAGCAAAGCCAAGCCAAGCCAGCCAATGGCTGTTGAAAAGGGGCACAATACTACAGTTCATTCATTCCACAGCCAGAAACCATGGACTACCAGAACAATCCAGGATGCCATAAACACACTGCAGCCAGTCTGGAAACACAGACAATTATAAAGCAACAGGTTAGACTGTAAGAAGAGGCAAAGAGGGGCTAAATTACAGAGCACATGTTGAAGGAGCTGACAGGATCATATTTCACTGGAGTTGTACCAAATATGTTTCCATCTGACAAATAAATCAAGTCAATAACTATTATTATACAGGTGCAGCACTAAAGCATCATTAAAATACTGTTTTGTGTAGTCAGATTCAACCAACAAGATATTGTATGTAAGCAAGAATAAAGGGAAAGTCTGAATTTAAAAAGAAAACAATTGTATTCTTACATAGATTGTTCAAGGACACAACAGTGTAGCCTTTAAGATAATACACGGGGTGTTAACAGGTTTACTGGGAGAAAGGACTGAACAAATCACCTCTGAAAGCTCTATCAGCCCCCAGATTATGTGCTTAGTACAGCAAGCTACAACCGCTCCCTGGAGCTCTGTCTCAATCAACTTATTGACTTTGCTCAGCAATCAGAACCAGTTTCACCTTCCAATCACTCATGCTTATGTGCTTATATGTGAAACATGTGGGGTAGGAGGTGTTCCTTTACTTAATGAGAGGGGTGGTTAAAAGCACCTTGTGTGAAAGCGAACAAAAAAGGTTTATATACTCAAATTCTGAGATGAATATCTTAAAAGTAGCTCTTTTTTCTTTTTGAGTAAAAAGCAATAAAAGTCTCACACTAAGACACAGAGGGGCAGAAAGACAGACAGACAGGCTGGAGACAGAGACACACACACAGAAAAGACCTTAAAAACATGTTTTATGTTTCATCAAAGATGAGTTCACTGCGGGTAGCGGACAAACACAGAGTGAAATCACAATGGGTGGGGAGACGTCTTGGGCTAGAGGCTGCCTTTTAAAAACGGAAAAGTCCATTTCCAGTTGAAAAGAACAGTGGCTGTGTGGAAGCGTCTGACTTGACAATTACATGAGTGGCGCGAACGGCACTGCGCCTCCGCTGATAACCCGTCGGATTCTATTAAAACTCCGGCACTCCAAAAGAATGCTCAAACTGAGGAAATTATCACACAGGCACACACGCACGTGCCCACACACAATCTCTCTTACACACACACAATGCTAAAACAGTAAAACCCTCTGACAATGATTCTGTTGCTGCAATGTGTTCTTTGAAACTTGGGCAGAAATCTGGAAAAGGCCAAAATAAAAAAGCAGAATTTGAAAATACACCCCCCTCATGCAGCTCTCTTATCTTTGTGCTAAGCCCCTCCCACCAGACGACCGCTGGCATATGCATGTGCTTCATACAGTAACCAGGTGTTTCCCATACATTGGTTTATTTAACCTTGCTTTAGTGTGGAGTTGCACACAGTGCTTTCACTCGGTCCCACTTTACCCTGTTCTTTATCTCTCAGTTTATCAGACCACAAATGAGACCAGAATTAGCTAGCTAGTCATGCCATACTCCCTCCGTCTCACTCCTAACCGGTGTGGACTGCTTCACTCGGAGGAGAGCAGGTAGCAGCTCAAGAGATGAACACTCAAATGATGACTCAAATTTGGCCAGCACAAACCCCCCAGCGCCAGGTGTCACACCGGGCTGGTGTTGGGTCTAACATGTGTTAAGGCAGCAACAGAAAGTTTGCTGATGTGGCAGGGTGTCAAGGCTGGCCANATGATGACTCAAATTTGGCCAGCACAAACCCCCCAGCGCCAGGTGTCACACCGGGCTGGTGTTGGGTCTAACGTGTTAAGGCAGCAACAGAAAGTTTGCTGATGTGGCAGGGTGTCAAGGCTGGCCAGTCTGCTTTTGCAAGCTGCATCTGCGCTGGCTGGTGGCCCATCTCCAGAGCTGCTGCTACTTTCCTCCCACCGAGGTGGTCTATATGGGCGGGGAGTGAGGCGGGGGACACACTGTGATCTAAGGCTTTAGCTAACATTAGCTACATAAACATGAACTTGAAGGCTCTGGTTGGCAAAAGATTATACTATTAGCAACATTTTCTCTTCATCTCTGAAATGCTTTGCCGATACGGACCCATATTTTGTTTCGTTTATTAACAGACTCTGTTTTTGTTAAGTCTGTCTTAAGTTTTAGGTTGCTTTGCAGTGTTGGCAGCTGTTGCCAATGCTGGAATAGCAACTTTCTCGCTACTGAATCAGGCTATCACTGAAGGGACGAACACCTGTGATTGGTCAAAGTCTTTCATTAGATTTTCTAGAGCCTGAAAAACAGAGCCAAGAGGAGGTAAAGAAGTTTTCTCTCAGACCACTTGACATACAATATGCTTAAATTTTACGATGGTATTTTTGCCAAATAAAACTGCCAACCCCAGCTTTCAGGATGTCGAGACAAAGTGTCAGGAGACTATCAACTGGATTTAGACTTAAAATATAAGTTACAGAAAAAGAATGAAGCAAAGACTGTATATCACCATGTGTGTGTGTGCTCAGCCTCATACTGAATGCCACTGTGGTGCTGCTATCTGTAGTCTCAAAGGCTGATAATGGCTCTAGGTTAGCCTTGGGGCCACAAGCAAAAGCTTCATAGCGTATAGGAGGATAAGTTCTCTTAAGTACAAGGAGTTAGTACTTCAGGAGCACGCAGGCAATGACACGCACAAGGACTCTCCTCAATGACAGTCCAGTAAGACCCACCACCACCCACGATGCAGCTCATATATAACAAATACAAAGCAGGTGTAACAAGTCTTGCCCGTCCTTCCCTGCTCCCCTCGTTTGTCCTGTCTCCCTCTCTATGAAAAACAACAGAAATTAAATTACAGAAAACCTACAACTGAAACGGCTTTCTTCACAGATGCTGAAGGGAATAAAACATCACATCATGTGTCTCCCTCCCTCGCCGCCTTTTTTTTTTCTTCCTCCTTTCATTTTGATCGCCGTTCCAAATGAGGGATCCCTCATACACTTGTCCTGCGGCGTGGAATCATGTCAACGCTCCTCTCCTTCTCCCTCTCTCTCTCAACAAAATGATTCATTTTTCTATTACGGCGATGAGCGTGTGAAATGAGCTATATAATCAATAGCATAGGTCTGTAAACAGCAGCCACACTCGAGGGAAAATGTGTTTTCTTTTTGAAAACAATACGCTGCCTGTGTATGTGTGCGCGTGTGGTAAGGAACGCTCATCTGACAATGTTTACAAGGGCAATTTACAGGAAATAAAGACACAGGCTGCCCAAAATGAAGGTAGCTTTTATAATGCAGCAGGACGAGCCGGCAGAGACACGGAGGACAAAAATATTAAACTACAAGATGTGGATACAAAGAAGGCTTTACCTGCCGTTTCTTTTTAAAAACACACTTAAACGGTGCTCCAGGTTTGCATTATGTAGATAAAGATTCGATGTCTTGACAATAACTGACTGTTACATTTACTGTGTGCGAGCAGGGAGGGTGCGAGTCGACACAGTCATGACGGTTCTATGAATTACTGCTCACAGCGATGCTCACACGCTCACAGCCCTGACATTTGTCACTGTACCAGGCATGACCTGTCGATTACACCAAATAGGTTCACCTCTGTGTGTCTGTGTGATAGAACAGGAACAAGTGAACGTAAAATGGGACCTGTCTTCATGTAAAAATTGCTCTCATCAGTGAGTCTGTGCTTGCAAGGTCATTCAGTTAAAATGTTCTGTTTGATAGTGTGGTGCACGTTTATTCAGCTGACTGTTAAAATGTATAAACCTGTTTGACAACATAAAAAATATGGGTGAAGTTCAAAGTAGCTGCCATGTATCAGCGCATGTTTGTGGACAGGCAGACTTACGTAGAGTTGAGCGCGGAGTCTCTCGTCCTCAGTGGCGATCCTCTCTCGTATTACAGCCTGCTGGATGCTCTCCTGGGCCACAGCCCGCTCCACGGACAGGATCCTGGACACTTCATCCTGCACCTGGGACTGGGCATCGGACTGAGCCTGGGCTGCTGCCCGGTCCTTCTCCGCCTTAATCCTGTGAAGCATCAACATTTTTCACGATTAAAACAAAACCAATTCAAAATGCTAAATGTTTATGAAAACATTGCACAAGCTAATGTAACTCCCGACTGTACTTGAGGTACTTGCTTCTCAAATTTTCAGTGTACAAAGTTGTAATGTCCACAGTATGTTGCACCGTCGACTTCACTGCAGACCAGGGTCCCTTTGTGTTACCATACCATACCATAAGCTCTGTTGCAGGTTTTTTAATTGTCAGCAAAACTTATCAAGGTAATGTCTATATATTGTATGATATTGCCATTGTGTTTACATGTTTGTTAGTATAAAAACGTCACCAACATCATAGGGCCTAAGCCAAACGCATGGCAAGAAAACTATGGCTGAAAGAAATGGACTTGGTTTCAAAGTTGAACTCCACAGCTCCAGTGTGGGAACATTTTGGGTTTAGGCCGAATAAGAGAGGAGAGGCTGATACCGTGTAAAAGCCAGTAAGTCAAATTTATTTAAAAAAAAATAGTCGTCTAAAAAATAGTGGCAACGATGTGTATTGTTCTTTAACTTTCCTGTTCTTTTACTTTTTTTCTTTTTCTGTCACCCTGATTTATGTTTACTTAACCCATGTTTCTTTGGATACACTGATGAAGAAGATGAAAAAAAAAAAGCGCCCGACATCATCTCTTTTTTCATTATCTTTTTCCCATTGTCCAACCAGATGATTTGAGAGATGGGCCTTCTGTGGTGGTCACGAGAAAAAGTTTACAGTTGGTAAACAATGGAGGAGAAACTGGTGGTAGCGGTCGCTGGATACCCAGAGCTATACAGCCCGACGGGAGACAGCAGGTTGTCAAAATGCCCCCAGTCATCCTAAAATATGCCTGGAAACGGCCATCATTGAGGAGAAGCTCCTGGACCAGCTGCTGGTACTCCCTGTGATCCACCAACTTTTTTTAGGATCTCATGTACTCACACAGGTCTCCGTTTTCCTGTGCCCAACAAACTATGTGCTGACAGCCTCTCACTCTCAATCGCCCTCATTTAGCACTGCACTCTAGATATATATACTGAAAAATTGCAATTGAAAAAGACTTTGAGTAGAAAAGAATGACAATACAGCTAAACTAAAAGTTACTCTGCTCTACTTGTTGTCATTATTACATATATCTAACTTAAAACTATTCTTAAGAACTTAAAGTTTGTTGCCCTTTGAAAAGGTGTGCTTGGATTATTAAACTATTATCATCACATAAGTGCCATAAAATTATCAATTGTTAAATGTAATTATTTCTGGGACACTATCCACCAAAAGTAGTTATCATGACAGGCCTTAATAGCAAAATATTTTAAAACTTAAATTCCATAAAACCATAATCTTGTTAAATTATTTTATGGGTATATGATAGTAAGCACTTTCAGAGCAGCAGAGTTGTTTTGTATCTGTGTATTTTTGGTGCATATAGCACCACTTATGTTCATATGCTTGTTGTGCTGCATGCTGCAATGCTGCACTGTCTCCCAAAAGAATTAAAAGGTCACAAATGCAATTACAGTGCTAATGAAGCACAGATATAGGCCAATACACTTGTATATTGATTTCCAACCCTAATGTCAGATTCATCCACACACACGTCCGTGCTGTTTCACAGTTTGCAAAGAGGGGGCAACACTGAGAAGTAAAAAAAAACAAAAAAATCTAGAAAAATAAATAAAATACAACAGTCAGTTGACACCTGTCAGACAGTTCAAATCAATTCACATCATTTCCAAATAACTTACATGTAAGAGTGATTTGAGTATAAATAATAAACAGCACAACTGTTTTCCCCAAAGAAGGATCATCAATCCAATGAAGCAGTGATGTAGACAGAGGCAGTACGCTCTCTGCAGACACAGGACCACGATTTGAACCCTGTCACTGGGTTCTCATAGTTGCCTAGCAACGCACTCCTTACTCGGCGACAGTGTGCTTGATTGGAGAAGAGAAGGAACGTCCCTGAAACCCTGAAAGTCTTCCTCTGCTAGGAATCAAACAGTAGTGGCAAGGTAGAATAAACACAGAACAGACGGAGCGAGTGCCTGAGTGAATTATGACAGACTGAATGACGATGGCGAGGATGTTAATAAACTTCTGCCTCGGAAAAATCCTAAGAGAGCCCTGAAAGGCAGCCACGGTGAGAAGGAGGCTGCCTGAGAGTGATGCGCAGATAGGAAGACGGTTCGATGCAAAATTCCTTCACATATATGATCCATCAGTTGTGACTGGGGAAAAAAACTTAGTTGTTTTTATCAGGTGAAACATTTAAATTACATTTTTTTCTTTCATTATTTTCATGGCTGTAAAGGTGCCACATTTTTGTTTTATTCATGACCACTTAAGTTAAATGCATGACTCATTTACAGCTTCATCAGGTTTGTGCTTTGCTCATTATGATCATTTAAGTGCATCATCCCTGTTGTCAAGTGTGTGGTAACAGGCGCAGATACAGTCTGTGTCTCTTTCTCCTCTTGGCTCTGTTTTTCTTGATATTACAAGTGCCCACTGATCTGTCAGTGTGAAGGGTTTTCATCTTTTATTCCATTTCAAAAATCTCATTCATCTTTTCATTCACCTGTGATTATACCCAAAATCTAGACAGTGAGGAGTGTTGACGGACAGACTAGTCTAACTGATCACCATCCCATGCCTGTGGCTTCGAGCAGATGACGGGTAGGTCTAATAAAAATATGTCTGATGTCTTAAAGCTGCCGTTTGCCCCGCAACACCACTAAATGTCAGAGAGCAGGGGGGAAGGAAAGCAAGAGACGAGACGGAGAAAAAGACAGAGACAGAGAGAGGGGAAGTAGCGAGAGTGAGCAGTGGCGACATGACATGTTTGGCCCTGAGGAAGTGAAGCAGAGAGGGAGTGAGGCAGAGAGTGGGAGAAAGAGATGGAGGGAGACGGAGAGAGACCAGCCATGTCCAGTCTCACAGTCCACTGGGCTGCACACGTCAGCACACTCCATCCATCATCGGGCTCCAGCTCACGCACACACAGACACACACAGGGAGCCTCCTAATGGCCTTTTACATTCACCATTTCCCCACAATCAACGCCTGCCTGCACTGCTAATGCACCTAAGCTACCTTTACTCAAGAAGCTTTCGCTGTTGCTATCACTACTACTTTGACAGAGAGGTGACAGTATACCTGGTTTTAAGAAATGGACTTTGGTGGTAGTCACGTGGGCCGACTTTGGCAATCAGCATGAAATACAGACCGTTATCGCAAATGTACAGAATATTTATTTTAAGTGGAAGGAGTCTCTGTCTGTCCTTCGATTTTCTCACCAACCGCTCATCTGATCAACTTCACACTTGGCAGGTGTATCGCTGAGGACCCAAGGAAGTGCAGTGTTGAGTGAGAGCTCTTGAGATTTACGAGGCATATCTGTAAGTGGTGCGGTATGTACATGTGGTGTAGTGTATTGAGAGGAGAGTCCTATTAACTGTTACACAGCCAAACGGCATGCTGGGTACAGCTCACTCTCTGTCACTCCCTCTAGTACATTAAGAGGCAAAGTCCTTCCTGTACCAGAGGATCACCATAGGACCTTATTTTGGAATAAATATGGCAGTTAATGGCTATAAACACATGATTTTTTGATCCCATTTGTGCCACATCGTTAACACATGAAATCCCTTTTGAAAAGATGAGTTGTGATGAGTGACTTGAACCGGGAGAAGTCGGTGCAGTTTCGAATGCGTTTGGGGAGAGTTCCAGTGGAAGGGGGTAGCTATGGAGAAAGCTCTGTCGCCCCCAGGTCCTGCGCTTGGTCCTGAAAGATGAAGTCAAGAGGTTGGCATTAGCAGAGCGGAGACTGCAGGAAGGAGTGCGGTGGTGGAGCAGGTCAGTGAAGTAGGAGGGGGCCCGGTTATAGAGGGCTTTATAGAGTGAGGAGAAGAACTCTGAATCAGATGCGTTGTGGGACACTGACGCTATGATGCCTGTGGGTTTCATGCTGGGATATAAATCAGGTAAGACCATGTTACATCTCTGCGAGGGTCATAAGGACAGAGGGATGTCGTATGCTGTAAAGCCCTGTGAGGCAAATTGTGATTTGTGATATTGGGCTTTATAAATAAAATTGATTGAAATTGATTGATATCTAAGTTATCTAGCTAGCTCGCCATTGTTGGTGATGAATACTGTGCAAGACGAGAGATGTAGTTCATTGAGGGGTTTCGTCCATCCATCCATTTTCATTTGCTTATCCGGGGCCAGGTCACAGGGACAGCAGGCCAAGCAAAGCACCCCAGACATCCCTCTCCCCAGCAACACTTTCCGGCTCCTCCTGAGGGATCCCAAGGCGTTCCCAGGCCAGACGAGATATGTAATCCCTCCAGCATGTCCTGAGTCTACCCTGGGGCCTCCTACCAGTGGGACGTGCTACGAACCCCTCTAAGGGAAGACACCCAGAAGGAATCCCGATCAGGTGCCCGAACCACCTCAACTGACCCCTTTTGACATGAAGAAGCAGCAGCTCTACTCCAAGCTCCAAAAACATTATCTCTCTTTCACCATAAACTGTGCATATTTTTTCCGAAATATGATCCTATGGGGGACACTGGAAGGGGAAGGACTTTGCTTATCTATTCAACAACAGATGAAGAAAGATAGACCGGAGATGTCACAATATAGCAAACTCAAAGTATCGGCGATGCAACTTTAGAAATGAACGCTTTTATTTCCTGGAAATAGCCTCGTCCCAAATAGCTAGCAGTTAACAAATGAAGCGTATTCTAGCACTGCTAGGAGACGCAAATATGCCGTGGCAGGTGAGTTGCTCTGGACTTAAGGAAGCGCAGTGTCGAGTGTGAAGCTGTTCGGATAAGTGACAGGTGCAAGCAGTCATACCAGAGGCCAAGCAATCGACTTATTTTGAACGGGCACGTTTTGAAAGGGCACTAAAACACAACAGCACTGCAGCTAAAAAATTCCTGAAGTACAAGAAATGGAGAAAAAAAGGGATAAAACAATTCTGCTACAGTGAATTCAAATATACTGTACCTGATAAAGACTTGTCACAAAGACTTTTTCTGCACTCATTAAATTATTTAATGTGTACGTGCTGAAAGTGTGCAGATATTTTAAGGACAACCAGCACTCTCCGATGAAGCTGACAGCAACACTGACACTCAGGAGTGCAAGAGCTCCTTTTGTTTACCTGTTTTCATTTTGTAACAGAAAACAAACATGACAGACAGTGAGTCGAACCATACAAACAAAAATGTGTACTCACTGAGAAGATCATCTTTAGGCATTTTGCCAAAATACGAATGACAAAATATTACAGTTTTGTTAAGGATTAAAATAAATGGTTAAAAAATCTCAGTATTCTGTCGTGAGAAAACGGAAACACTAGCTTTACTTATCACCTAAAAATAAATCGAAACATGTCAAGTGTTGTGGTGACCAAAAGCTACAACCTGGACAGGTGAAGGAAAGGGGGGGCCGGGAAAATAGACAGCCTTGCAAAAAAGTCCCTCTGCTGACTTCCTCACAAGTGCTAACCCAAGCAAAGACTGCTATCACTAGCTGGATGCTATCTGTCTGCTTCACCTCTATTGCTTTCCAGTCATTATTGCCCTGTCCCTGGGATATTGGACGCATTTTTCATTCGACTGTAGAAGATTGGCACTGGGGAGGAGAGGGGGGCTTTGAGTTGGAGAATGGAGAATGAAGTCAGACGGGGAGAGGAAAGAGACAGCACCTATGAAGGGGAAAGGGAAAAAAAACAGGTTTTTGGGAGGATAAGTGGATGATGTTTGGCCCAGTACTGGGTAGAAGGAGAGGATAATCTTGGCCCAGTAGCCTGTGTTTTGATGGCTCAGTGGGTCGAGCCTTGAAAACAGAAAGATGGAAAGACAGATCCAGTGAGGTAGCATTCATTTGGAAAGGAGTGGAGTGGAAGTGGGTCAGGCTGTGTTGGTATTTCCAGAAAGGTAACTCACAATTTCCAGGAGATGACCCTGAACACAAGTGCTTGGGAAGATTTCAGTTATTTTAGGACACTATTTCTAAAACTGGCAGAGATTAGATCCGTGCAGTTTCGATAAAGGATTTATAGGTTGAGTGGTTGAGATGCTGCAACGTGGGGTGAAGTCAGGGCAAGCTTTGTGTGTGTGCATATACACACTTTTCAAAAAACAAAGGGAAATGCAGACATGGTCAAAAATGATGGGCGGTAAATACTGCAACAGCCGGTTCAGTCCATTAAGCAATCATCACCTATTGCTCCACAGAGAATCATTTCAAATATCATTACCCTTCCACAAATATCACAACAAAGATAATTACGAATTCATGCCGTCTACCTTTCGCCCCTTTACCTCTTCACCTTCCGTTTCTCCCCACAGCTTTTCGCCCATTTATGCATCCTGTTGTCTACCTGTCATCCGCACGAGATGTGTCTCAATACAGTCTGCCTGGCAGGATGGATTCCGATAGACCTGCATAACAGCGCAGACTCGACCCAAGTGCCTTGAAACAAAGGCATTTAAAGGCCCGATGCAATATTGATGTTAGGAATAATGTCCCTGAATGCTGCCTATGAATATTTTATGGAGCTAAGCACTCTCCCCTCACACACACATGCACTCACACATAAACACACCACACCTGACTGTGTGTGCTATGAAATTCTGGGACAGAGTTATAATTAAGTGTATGGGAAACAAAGGACAGTGGAGTGAGAAGATTAATTTAGAGGAGCCCCCACTCTGCAGAAGGAACATAAAAGCTTCCCATCTACTTTGCCCAAAACTATGAAGAGGTAACTGCAATATTCTCAGTGCTGTGACCAAGCACGCTATCAAAAGCAGATATCACGGTCACTCTCACCTCTGTTGGTGTCTCTTCAAATAGTGCAAAAAGCTCAGACTCCCAACATAAAGCCATTTAATACACTAAAAGAGGCAGAGCACCCTCACTTTGTAGCATGGAGTAAGTTCAGATGTCTGATTGTTATCATTCTGTATAGCTAACACAGTGCCTTATGGACCTTAAACACTGGGATAATATTAAAAATGACTTAAAGTTTGCATTTAACTCACTCCAACTGATTATATTTGCTCTATATAAGACCAGCTAGAGTAATACAGAGACTGAACAGAGTCAATAACCATTACTGTTCCACTGAATAGGTCAGCAGCAGGCCACGCTGCCAACAAATGCTGATTTCTTTTTTCCAAAACAGTGTATTTACAGTTCAATGACTATTATTCTTGCACTTAAAATGGCCCGATACACTGGGGATGGGAGCACTTTAACAACCATATGACCAGGTTTACAAGAGGCAAGAACCATCTGTTGGAGGAAAGTGCTTCGTTGGGAATTACAGCTATTCATGTAGGTAGTGAAACACTAATATGATCACATCACACACAAATATGCTGAGAAAGGAAAGCAGCTCGCAAAAATGTACGAAGTGTGAAATGTTCTCGCTGCTGAAGCCTGAGGGCTTGAGGGGTTGCGTGTGTGTGCAGCCTGGTATACCTGTAATGCAATGGTTATTGGTATATTTTTTGAAAAACATAACGTAGTTTTTTTTAGAAATGGTATTCTAAATGAACACCAAGGGGTTCCAGGTTCGAACCCTGAGGCCTCCCACAGTCCAAAGACATGCAGGTTAATTGGTGACTCTAAATTGGCCGTAGGCGTGAATGTGAGTGTGAATGGTTGTCTGTCTCTATGCATCAGCCCTGTGATAGTCTGGTGACCTGTCCAGGGTGTACCCAGCCTCTCGCCCAGTGTCAGCTGATAGTCTGGTGACCTGTCCAGGGTGTACCCCGCCTCTCGCCCAGTGTCAGCTGGGATAGGCTCCAGCATCCCTACGACTACAGAAAATGGTTGGATGAATGGGTATTTGGTATTCTGAATTGTTCCTATGGCATTGCGAGGTGGTTGCTTGTTTGTGTGGGTGTTTGGCCAGGCATAAATCAGACACCCAACTTGTGTCCAGGTAGCGCCCCTCTTCAACTGGAGCCAACTGGAAATCTTTTCAGTGGCATCCAAGATGTTCCTGATGGCTCCTCTCCACAAATCCCCAGAGCCCCAACTGACCTACAAAGCACCTGAAGCCCACTTCAACTGGCTCACAGCCATTCCACCCATTCCTCCAACACTCAGATACCAGATCTGCTTACCTGGCTCTCATCCTTTCTTGCGCCTTCTCTATCCATTATTATTATCATATTATTATCATCTTTACTATTATCCTGGCTGAGAGTGTGTAAAGTAGCTTGACTGTACGACGTATGTGAAGTATTACAGTTGGAATATCATGAAGAAAAAGTAAATGCAAGTGCAGTCAGAGGATGTTAGCAATGTTGCTGATTCAGGAAGAATCACAATTCCCCAGACACAATCCTGACTCAATCAGGTTGAATGCAGGAACTTTTTTTTTTTTTTTTTTTTTTTTAAATAATCTTCCAGCTCGCTAACTCAGTAAAAATGAGCTGGAGGTTTGCGCTTGTGTCAGTGTATGTATTTCTGTGTGAAGAAAGGCAAAAGACAAAAATAAACAAAATGTTAAAACTTGTCGGCAGGACTATCTGTCTGCGTCTGACCCGGGGGCAAGAAGGAATTTAACAGGCTGGCTGGTTAACGGGAAGACAGAAGCTCTGGGAGAAGGTCAGTGTTCTCACTCAAAAGTCTGACATGCAATTATATCACACAAGCCAACACGAGCTGCTTGCCTACATGCTGAAATAATGGGCAGAAGTTTCGCAACAACAACTAACCTTTAAGTGTTGGAGTTGGACACTCAAACACATGCATTTCATGCACAAGAGGAGAGACTGAGAGGGAGAAGGAGGTAGGAAGAAGATGTGGAAAAGAGGGAGGAAAATAAATTGAGAAATAGAGAAGGGGGATTGAGAAAGGAAGGGAGTAAGGGAGGAATAAAAAGACAAGGCAGGGAAGGAGAGATGGAGAGAAATCCTGTGAGAATAACCCAGAGAGGAAGAACTGGACAGAGCGGTGACACAGGATGAGTAAGGTTGAGAGAGGAGAGACAGGATGGTGTTGGGAGTTCTCTCCCCCTCATCCCTCCTTCTCTCACATCCTTTTCTCTGAGTCGTTCTGCTCTGATGCCTCACAGAGAAGCAGCAGAGGCAAATCTGCTCCCTGCAGCCGCTCCTTGCTACAAATGAGTTTAGGCTGCACCCAAATGAACTCCTCACAGAGCCTTTCCTTCACTTCGACCAGAGCAAAACATGCAAAGCCAGATCTCGGGAGTTCATTTATGGCCCTAAAGCCAAACTGAATAAATACTGCCATAATCTAAACACCACTGTTGCTCGAAAATCCATTGCTCGATGTACCCCTACACAACAATATTGCATAGGATAGAATGGAGTGTGGAAATAATTAGATTTTACAAAAAAGCAAACTGAATGTGTTTGGTTGCTTTACGGACGTCTAATGTTCTTTAACAAGACTTAATTTGTCGCCTTACTTTGGCTGTTTTTTCTTTTAGCACTCATATTCTATTGTTAAAATAACATGCATGAATAATTTATGTTTTCAGGGTTGAGCATGACCTTGAGATTTTGGCCTCATGTATCTCATGTGTGTGTTCTCTCCCAGTGACCCGGGGGTTCACACATTCTTCCATTTCCTTGCGTTCAAGCTGTGCAGCAGTTTCACTGCAGGGTTCTATAACTAGTGAGGCACTGTGCAGTCTTGTTAGCTGAGCTTTGATACACTCACACACACAGAAAAAAAATATCTTACCTCTTACTTCAATTTTACAGCACCAGCCATCCACTTCCCTTGCTGAGTCTTTACACAGCGAAGGCCACAATCACTGTGCCCCTTGTTTGCCTTCAAGAACCAAAAACTCCCTGTAATTACCGCCTGCACTGTGGGAAGGTGAAATACCATTGCAATTTAATCATTGTTTGACGGCCCAGATGAGGAAAAAGGGCACTGTGTTCCTCTCATCTATTTCAATTAAAAAAGAGAACCAGTCACCTTTATCTGCAATAACGACAAATGAATGGGAAAGTTCAATTGCAGTGGTAAAAAAAAATAAGTGGAAGAATATTTCAGCCTTGAAGGACGCTGGTGTGTAAGCATGAGTTTTATATTCAAGTCTCTGTGTCATGCTTTGTCATGCTTTCTCTGTCAGCTCAAAAAGACAAATATTGACACTATTGCTGCATCTTACTTCACTGAATATGACTATGATAAACGATGAAGCAAGCTGGTGTGACGGCATGTCAACACGGAAGGCACACTGTCGGTCTCACGCTTATCCCACGAAACAGATACACCTCAATTTTAAACATTCAGCTGTTTGCACGTTTTAATCGCGCACGTAAAAGCTTCAAGTCAATGGTGTGGTTGTGATAATCTTAGTTGTGGTCTGATCTGTGAAAACATGCAAAAACACAAAAAAGCAAAGCCAGAAAAAAAGACAAAATGGACACAGTAACACTTGTCTTTCTAATCCTGACTATATAATCTGATTACATTAAGAAGCACTGGGCCCAATTTTACACCCAGCACAGCGCAGCGCAACTGTTATTGCTAGTTTCAGACTGACACAGTTGTCGTTTTCACAGCCAGTGCCCATATTGTGTAAGTACTTGCAGCCATCTGTCGCCCATAACGTGTAGGTCTTAAAATGAGGTGTGATCGGGAGCATTCAGGAGCATTTTTGGGCGTTTTCTATTTTGAGGCAGCAGAAAATGACTGCACCACTGACCAACAAAATAGTCTGAAGTCAACAGCGCACTATTTTCCTGCTGTTTAAAGGGCACATTATTCAGATAAGATGCAGGCTTACATTGCATGTACACTGGTTGTTCCACACACGGATGCGGGGATGGGTTACGGGTGGGTGAATTAATACATCATTAATGAGGAAAATATTAATTACAATGTCTAAAAAGTGAACAGAGCGGAAAGCAGAGTGGAGCTGCTGTCCGACTCTGCTCTGCAGCAGGCTTCCCAATAAGAGAGACACTGTGCGCATTTACGCACGAGGAGCAGCGCCACTTGCACTTAAGTTTATTTCTTTTTCCTCTGTTAAGTTTATAACTACAGTTTTTATACATTTTTTTTTAAATATATATATTTATTTCTTTTTTTAGAGCACAGAAAAACACATTTGATTAATTAAGGAACTAAATAAAACCCCTTGCACCTTACTTTGTGCCCTGATTATGTGCCGTTTCACTAGCAAAAGTGGAGTTAGACAGGCCCTTGATGCACTGCATTTAGATAAAGCCCATTATATGCCAGTTCTAACCAGAGGAGATACTGAATGCAAAATGTTAAGCCACACAGTCTGAACGGTTTGTCAGTTTTCATCTCTCAAAATAAGCTTTATGTTTTAGTATTTTCTCTTCAGCATCATTTCATGTTGATTTCTTTGCTAATACTCACTGATTCTAGACAAAACCTGTCACTGAGCTGCGCCTAAAGCACGCCTTAAATCCCAAAATGCATCTTGATGGCTGTCCCATGTATTACTGCCTGACAGACTATTAGCTAGGAAACTGGACACACTCACACAAATACAACAAAAATAATGTGATAAAATGGGCAAATAAAAAAAAGCAGCATGAAAGCACCACATTGAAAACTGATATTAATATGCCTCTACACACATAAACATACATACACACACAAGTGCTGGCTAACTGATGATTGCTTATTTACCATTTCATGTTCAGTTAAGTCTTCTTGAGTGAAAATGCAGCCCATGCCAAGCACAAACAAAAATTGAAGGCTTGCTAGCCACCGTGATTTCAATTAATTGCAAGGAGGGCATAATTTTGAAGCGCTTACTGCTCTGAACAGACATCAATAAGTGAGCTGCAGGAAGCAGTTACATCAAAAAAACATAAAATAGTCAGGGAAAAAAATCAATAGACAAATGATTTCTCAAAACCACTCGTTAATTTCTCTCCTTTTGAATGAGACTCCAAAACGAGGCTAATCGCTAGGCTAACACTACCTCCTCCTGGATAGAGAAAGGTTGTGTTTTTTTCTCCTACAGTGCAAGAGTGCGTTTAGTGGCTAATCACAGTTGTTCATTCACCAGGGTCTGCTGGAGATCATCCAGGCCTATTAAGGAGGGGGCGCAACACGATTATCGGACATTATGGCACGTGCACCTGCTTCTTTAGGGTCAAAAAGAAGAGAGGAGAGGAGAGGGAGGAAGAGGAGAAATGTGCTCCTCACATGAGCAGTGTGTTTCTTCATCAGGCAGGGCTAATGGATCACCCACTCAACACCCAGGAAATTACCTCAGGATAGCGCCCTCCTTTCTCAGGCATGATTAATTGATCCGGAGGAGGAGAGGAGAAGCAGAGATAGAGGGAGGAAAAAGTGCTGATGTGCTTCGGAAGAGGGGTAGATTGGAAACACAGTGGGGATCGGAAAGACTGGTGCTGACCTTTTTGACTATTAATGAAAGCGGGAAATGGTCACACCTGAAAATGTCTTTGGTTTCTAATGAAATCTTGGAACTGGAATTGACACTAGGTGCGGCACGCTGATTAAATCCATCATGATCCAAAGACAGAAAGTAGGGGAGAGAGGGAAAGCAGGCAAGAGCAGAAGAGAAATGCCCACCACATTTCCAGCAGACTTGGGAATCTTAATTTCAACTCCAAAAAACAAATTATAGCAATTAATTTACTTCAGAAATAAATAAAATGCCTTGCAAAGGTTTTTGTGGAAGGTCAAAAAGAAAAGCACTTACTATTCCACACCCAAACTGTGTGTGTTTGTGTGTGTGTGCATGTGTCTAACCAGGCTTGCAGCTCTTGCTCTGCCTTGGCCCTGTCCTGCTCCAAGCTTTTATGCAGCTCATCAGTGATCTTCTTCCTCAGGGCCTCTTCATCAACTGGGGACACAAAGATAAGGAAGGAAGAGTGTTAGAGGTAGGTTTTTAATAGGGATGCACTGAAATGAAAATTTGTGGCCGAAGCCGAAGCCAAATAATATTAAATGCTTGGCCGAATACCGAGTACCGAATACCGAATATTGTTGTTTAGTTTTTCATTAGTTTTTGCAGAAGAACCCCCTCCAGATTAGTGTTGTCACGGTACCAATATTGGGACCCACTGTACGATACCAATGAAAATATCATGGTTCTGAGTAGTATCA
>NC_065528.1:20445729-20691859 GCF_006386435.1 Epinephelus moara
ATGGCCGCCGTATTTGACAGGAATACATTAGGCCTACTGTCTGTGTCTGTGACCCCCGTTCAACCCACAACCGATGGGATTCGCCTTTCGTTTCTGCTGCTGGTTGAAATCTGTAGGCTGCTCGCACAGCGTGCTGAACGATTTAAGCCTATTTTGCTCACTCAAAACTATTTTTAGTCGCAAATGCCAGTGCGGTGACGGGCGGATCGCCACACTGCCAACATTTTATTCGGCCCGTCACGGCACGCTGTTTGATTGCGTTATCAAAACACGCCGCTATTATTCGGCCTTGCTTTTAACTTATTCCACCGAATACCGAATGTGTGTTTTTTTGCAATATTCGGCCGAATATATTCGGTTACCGAATATTCAGTGCATCCCTAGTTTTTAAGTAAACAGGTGTTGTTTGCTGACAGGCATACTGTGTTTGTTTGGACACCGAACAGAGTCATATTGTCTAAAAAGTAAAAACATGAAAGAGAAAGGAGGCAACAGGTGTTGGGAAATCTGCATTAATTAAAAAATGTGCTGTTCAAAATGAACAATTTAACCATAATGCTTCAGTGAAAAGTCTCTCACTGAATTGTTTTGCTTGGGGCAGGTTGGTCAGGGTTTCTACTAGTCCTGCAATGATTAACATACGGCCCACAGGCTAGAACTGGCCCGCCAAAGGGTCCAATCCGGCTCACTGGATGACTCTGCACACCTAATACTGATGCACCTATGAATCCTAAGAGGTGCCCAGAGCAACAAAACATGAAAACAGAAAGCAAAATTAATTCTTATTGTGGTCATTTTAAAGAAACTGAACATTGTGACGAATATTGTCAAGCAGTACACAGACATCTGTATCAGACTTCTATGATTTGTAAATGGTTTGTAAGGCAGGGGATAACCTAACCTGCTTCCTCAACAGCGTTCACTTTAGTCTGGGGTGGTGATGCAAGCATTACTACACGGGAGTGGAAATGTATGTAAAAATGCCCATATAATGACAGTGAATATGAGACTTGATTGTGCAAATACTGAGACATATTGCTGCGTTAATTTGTCTTCGGACCTCTCAGATATTTCATCATCTGTTTTGTTTAGGATGAACATTTTCAGAAATACTTGGACCAGCCCACTTGAGATTAAATCGAGCTGTATATGTCCCATGGGGTCAAATGAGTTTGGATTAATGGATCAGCAGAAACATATTCGGTGACTATTTTGATAATCGATTAATCGTAAAAATGCCGGATGACATTTCCCAGTTCCAGCAAGTCACATACCGGCATTTTCTGCTTTCAGTCTTGATTTTGGACTTTCTCTGTTTTTTGATGTTTGTATGTTTTATAGACCAAAAAAAGAAGTACTGACTAATCAGTTAATAATCCTCTGCTTAATTAATCATGAAAATAATCATGAGCCTACCATACACTAAAATACTTTAAAATATCTTTTAAATGAATGAATGACTTTAACAAATACAAAAAACATAATAAAAAACAAACAGGACAAAGATAACAGTGTCCGAAAAGGAGATGGTCGAATCAAACTTGTATGATATCTCCCTACCCCTTTCTTACATTTCTTCTTTTAACTCATATACTATTTCAACAAATCCCCAAATCTATCTACAACTAATGTACAACTATCCCCAGTCTATTTACCACCCAATTAAATTAATAAGTAATACAGTTCAAGTGTCACCCAGTGTTACAAAATAAATATGCACTCCCCTTAAACAGCCTCTCCTCATCTAGAGTATATATCTGACAAAAATATCTTTTTTGTGTAGTTTTTTAAATTGATTTATACTGAAATGTCTCCCTCTCACATCTTAAAGGGACAGTGCACCCAAAAATGAAAATTCAGCCATTATTTACTCACCCATATGCTGAGGGAGGCTCAGGTGAAGTTTTGGAGTCCTCACATCCCTTGTGGAGATCCCAGGAGAGAGGGACTAACAACAAAACTCCAGCTAATGCAGGCTGGGCGACCCAGATTCAAACGTCCAAAAAACACATAATTGAAACCCCGACATAAAAAGTTGTTTGGAAAAACGTCATTTAAACTCTGTTTTTAGCCTCACTGTACAAACAACTTTTTATGTCGGGGCTTCAGGACACTTGGATTACTACGGACGAGCAGTGTGGAGATATTCTGTGGTTTCAATTTTGTGTTTTTTGGACATTTTAATCTGGGTCGACCAGCCTGCATTAGCTGGAGTTTTGTTGTTAGCCCCTCTCTCCTGGGATCTCCACAAGGGATGTGAGGACTC
Source organism: Epinephelus moara (assembly GCF_006386435.1). Taxonomy (NCBI): domain Eukaryota; kingdom Metazoa; phylum Chordata; class Actinopteri; order Perciformes; family Serranidae; genus Epinephelus; species Epinephelus moara. The sequence continues at coordinate 20,447,996 of NC_065528.1, forward strand.
TAAAACTTCACCTGAGCCTCCTTCGGCATATGGGTGAGTAGATAATGGCTGAATTTTCATTTTTGGGTGCACTATCCTTTTAAGTCAACATGAGTTTTTGTCACACACTGTTAGATTTTGCAAAGACTAGGGATCTTGCAGGGTCACTAGTTGCAAGACTACAGTGAGATTCCTTTTGAGATTACTTCCCATCCTGCTCCTGGTGGACAATATTGCGCCAAACTCCCTTTAAGAAATATAAAAATAAGACATTAGCAATTCTATACATGTCCGTAAAAATAAACAACGATAGAAACATAAGCTCAAAGGTGTCATATGTTGATGGTATTCGTGTGAATTTGGCATCAATATAATCAATAAAGACAAACTGTATTTACATCTAAACTTAACATTTTGGATTTGTCGCCTCTGCCGGCCTCTGTAAGTTAGCCGCCCCATTTTAGTGGGAGAAGAGAACTGTTTCAAAAATTAAGATTCCTCACTAAAGTAAGTGCTGGTTGGTGAATCCATGCCAAATTAAAAACTGACTCTTGTTTACTCCACAGCTCCATCAGTTTCTCCTCCTTCACAGTACACGAGAAGGAGTCCCAGGAGTCCCCTACATGTTTACTGTCTGCTTGGTTTGCTGCTTCTTGTTTGGTGCTGGAGAGAGCGCAGCTACTGGTTGTTGACACTGTTCATGTCACTGAACTTTACTATTTGCATGAGCCAAGACTAAGAACTTAGCATAATATTAAAACATGTTTTATTTTGCTGTAACATCAAGAAGAGAAAAAGACTGGCTTAAGACCTTACAGCGAAAGAACAAGATCACAGGAACATCTGAAATTTGTCTGCAACAATAAAATCACTTGAAAAGTTGTTTGGTGTAAGGCCAGCATAAGTTCCAGCCCAAGTGTTGTGTGCCATAAAATGTTATGAAGTGTGTCTTCAGTGTACAGTATGTTCTCTCTGTGCTTGCTGTTAATGATGTGAGGCTGGAGAGAAATCTTGGCCCTCAGGCTACCATGCTCTATCATGTGTGTGTGTGTGTGTCAAAACAGTAAAGCCCTGAGATATTAAAGCACAAACACACAGCCAGAGACATGCCTATATTGCCTAAACACACACACAAAGGGGCACACACATGCTCAAATCACAGCACTACACCACTCTATCTACATATATTCATGTCAGGGACATCATACATGTATGACTCCGTGTCTCCACCGGTCTATCTTGGCAGGTAATTAAGCATGAAAGTAAAGATGCCAGCCCGCGACCAGGCCAAAACGTGCTCTGAAGACAGAAGTGCCATGCGGTGTGTGCTGCGACACTGCAGCGATGGGGCGGGAGTGTCTGAGTGTGTCAAGATTACTCTCCCACTGCATTAGTTAGATAGGATAATCCCTATTGTCAGAGTCTGTTATTACCTGGTAACATGTGGTAACAGCAGGCCAGTGGACACACACACACACAAAAACCTAATTTCGGCTAAATCAGATCAACAATAAGACCTAAAATGTGCTGTGCCATTTCTTCCTCATCATCTTGGTGTTGCAGCTGTTGAAAATATACACACAAAGGGAAAAAAGAACACACCGATTGCTGAGGCAAAATCACCTCATGTTGAGTGACAGTGCCTATTTTGCCATTTTACGAAACTGGGGTGCTTGGGGGGTTTTACAGTCATGATTTCATCTGCCCCTTTAAGGTCCAACATGTGGTGTTGCTTCACATATCAATCATTGATTTCAGAATCACAGCTTGAAAGCATAGGACGACTGACAATAATCAATTTTTCAAGTTGGTGCAACTGCAATAAAAAATGCTCCGAGTTTAAAGGGATAGTTTGGATCTTTAAAAGTGGGTCTGTATGAGGTACTTATCCATAGTCAGTGTATTACCAACAGTAGATGTCAGTCAGCACGCCCCCAGTTTGGAGAAGCAGGCAGGAGTACTGCCACAGAAGCTAAACAGTGTAGTGCTATGGACGGAGGCAGCAGCAAAACATATTTTAGCCACCTAAAAAAAAGCTATCATACCTTTTTCCACCAAAATTAGCGCATGTGGAGGTGTTTCAAGCATAGGAAAAGCTGTCAAAGACAGACAATCGACTGCTTCCCCATAGTAGCAGTAGTTTGTTTTCCTGGTGCATCACACTCAATAGCAAGCAGCATGGAGGTCAGTGAAAAGTTATGGTGGTTACTTCTTTTTTATACGTCTTATTTATTCAGTCTCTCTCTCAAACCCAGGGCCGACTAAATTTCTGACGATGTTTGAGCACTGCTTGGACGGAGACGGACGGTATTTTGTGGAAGCCCATGATTGCATTGCGCCTAAATAAGAGTCCTCCAAGGTGTTGCATTTCCATCTCTGCCGATCAAAGCTGGAGCTGATAAACACCCATGACTAACGAGATATATGTCTCGGATATTAATGCCGATATTAACCTTTAGCATTGTGGGTTTTGTGGGTCACAATAAGTTTTTTGTTCAATGGGAAAAGGGCTTCAGACAGGCTTTTCTTTTGGCTGTACATTTTCTCAACCGTATTCCTACTTATAGGCGCAACTGGACTGCGCACTATATTACACCACAGATCAGCTGTCTGGGTCAGACTTCCAGCGGTTTATCCGAGACTAGAACAAGGTGAATATGGCAGTAGTGACAAAATGCCAATCATTTCGGAGACAAGAGGATAACTTAATGAATCAGAGTATACAGAAGAAGAACATATACTTACAGTTGAGAAAACGTAGTGCCAAAAGAAAGAGCTGTCTGACGGCAAGATAACGCAGTGAAAATACTCTCGATATAGTGTACACTTAAACTGAAATTAATATTTTTAGGTGGCACTGTTTTTCGATGGCTGACCCATTGCATTGCTTAGCTGCTGTGGCAGTACTCCTACTTGCTTCTCCAAATTAGGGCTGTTTTGAGCGCCATCCACCGAAGGTAATACACTAACTATGGATAAGTACCTCATACAACCCCCCTTAAAAAATTCAAACTATCTTTTTAATGTGAATGTTAAATTTGTTTTGCATTAGGAATATTCAGGATTTGGAATCAAGTTTATCTACTTTAATTTCATTGTGTCAACTAAAAAAATAATTGTCTCCAAGCCCCAAATCAAGATCTACATCATAATCAAATGTTTTAAATATAACATGGCCTGAAGCTCGTTCACCAGTTGTCTTGAAAATCTTTTTAAAAGGCTTTTGAGATACCACATAGACAGAAAGACCAAGGGACACACTACAAATCTCTCCTAGGGAATGCAAGAAAAAGAAACAATTTGGTCGACAATTCTTGACTTTAAATTGATATTTTCTCTTGCAGCAGTGGCAGCAAATAAAAAAAGAAAAGAGTTTCATTTTCGGGGAATGAATTTTTTTGACTGGTGCTTGTAATGGCCTGAAAGTGCCTTTGATGTTTTCTGCTCGCTGTAAAGACTAAAATAAAGATCTAGTCTACGAGTAATTAAATACAATAAATTCAAAATAAACTGTCAAACATTTCAAATTGAAAAGTTTGAATCTCTGAGGTAGCTGTTAATTAGTCTGAATGTTCTAATTATCTAATCACTTTTCCATATTAAAAGCTAAATTAAATAACTTCAAGATTTTAATTTTCTTCGGTGATTTGATGGAAGAATAAGTTGTTGATCGTGACAGGCAGTATAGTTACCAGGAGACGGTTAATGCAACTGGTGTCATGGATACATAATATTACAGCTCATTAACAAGCATTTCTCCCTATACCTTCTGTCATTTTAGTCTTCCTCACCTCCGCCGGCAGCTTTGTCACACCCACACTGTTAACAATTCGCTCTCAGAATACAGTTAACTCGATCCTCTCTCTGATCCCCCAACCTCTGCAGCCTTTTCTTCTCTGCAGCACACAACACATAACAAGAGCTCGCAGCATGACAACTGTTTGGTACAGTAAAGAGAATGAATAAGCAGCAGGTAGAGGGAGGTTTAGTGTGACAGGGCTTCAGAGGAAACACTAGTGCAAACAGAGGCGGTGATTGACAGTTGACTACTTTCTGCTGCACAGTGTATCTTCAAAGACAGAGACTGCTGTCACCCAACTGTCCAGAGTGTAGGAAAATAATATCCATCATGTCTGACAGCACTCAGAAGCACCATTGAACCCACTGCAGAGGAGAGGCTAATTACAACTCTGTTGAGAACTACGACAGAAACTACAACCTGTAGGGCCAGAACCCTGACTCTGCCATGGGGACTTTGGGGTTTCAAGTGTCTCTGTTGCACCAGCCATTTAGGCTAATCTCTATAAACAGAAAAAAAAGCTAACCCTTGTCTGATGATTGTTTCAAGACTTTATTTTGGCAAATGCATTCCGCCTCTTTGGCTCTCTACACAGTTTACCTGCCACTAAAACATGACTGATCAATGCTACTCGGACTACAAATGGAAACCAGAACGTTTTCAAAACCAAAATCTTGCACTGCTACCTGCAGATTCTGCATACACATACAGATATCTGTTAATACAGATTAAATAAATTGTGATATTTCATTTTGCAAATACTGTCCACACCTGAGAAAAAAAAAGGCTTTTTCAAGCATTTCTTCCAACTCACAACAACAAGGCTGTACTGAAACACAAGCTACAGCTGCCTCCTTCAGGATGACTTGTGAGTGCGAGTCGGTTTAGGCTGTATGACACTAGCGGCTTTACAACAGTGCAGAATCTCTTTGATGAAAACCCATCAATTTCTTACTATTCCTTCCAAAGATCTTCAGAGTAGATGAATATAATGTGTCCTGGACACCAAACTCAAGAGGAACTTTATATCAGAGGTAACATCGTGCCGTTATCAACTTTTCCCATTAGGTAAGACTGACATTTCTATATAAACCGCCCTTTAAAATATCTCACACTAACATAAAAATTACACATTGCACTATGAAAAGTAAAATTCTAAAAGTCCTCGAAGTTCGGACAAGCCTAAGCAACTCGTCATTTATCACCACATCCTTTCCAGCCCTGCAGAGAGAGTCTTCAGATAGCTAGCAGGCCCGCAGGGTCAGCCGGGGAACAGGTTCTGATATGATAAACACTGTCTGGGGTCCTTGAGGGAGGCTGGTTAGGGTCAGAGACAATTCCAGATCGACAGAGCCAGTGTCAATCCTGAGTAGGACATGTAAATGTTAAAAAGATTAAAAACTCATCATCTTTTTAGACGTGTCCCCCTCCTTCCCTTTTCCACCAATCACGAAACCCTGTGGAAAAACCCACAGAGGAGGAGGAGAGGCGGTGGAGCACAGGCTATTGGCAGTGGAGATAATAGACGAAGGCAAATTGCGTTTCTCATCAGAAGTTTCATTAACCCCAGGACCCGCGTGGAGGGCATAATCTGTAACATTACCACTTCCGCACGTTTCCTCGCGCTTAGACGAGTCACCGCACACCTTTCACTACGTTCACATAGGAAAGAAAAAAAAGAAAAGAGAGGAAAAGTGCCAAGGGGAAGCTTCCAGCCCTGGCAGGCAGGTGCCATTTCTGATTTTCCCTTTTATTCACACTCTTTCCTGTTAATTTAATCTCATGTTATGAAAAAGGACCAAACTGATCATTTCACATTTTCACAAGATAACAAGAAAAGTCAGTTTCAAAAGGAGAGTGATATATTTCACGAGTTTCACACTCACATTTATGCACACACACTAAGTCTCCCATTGTTTTCCTTCGCCTGTCCCATTTTCCCATTCTCTCTGCTGCACCTGGGAGACATCTTTAAGCAGGCTATTAGTCCGGCGCAGTGTGTGGGCACTGCCATATGAATATTTATAACACATTGGAGAAGGTGTAGGAGGTTCAACCTTGACTATGGTGTAATCAGCACACATACTGACTCAGGCCCATGATTTAGAGACAGCCGACCTGCTGAGAGTCTAACTCGATACCGTACTCTCGTGGACACACATAATCAATGTCCGCCTCATTAAGGTCGTACCCTTTCAGAATTGGGCTGAACTTTGCAACTTTTTAACGAGATTCACATTCACATTCATCGTACCTTTTCTATTTTTTTTCCCCCTTTAAAAAGAGCATGCTTGATCAATCGTCCAAGTTGACTTTTTTCCCCTCTCCTTCATAATACTTGGTGAACTCGGTACATATTAAGCTATGAGGTGACCTTGCGAGGAGAGTATACACAAAATTTCTGAGTAAATGTCAACCGGCCAAATTGCTGTGTGATACTGTAAATGTAAGGGCCAACGCAATGTTAAAAAACAGCCCATACAAACACACAATCATTGACACTGCAGATATACTGTGCACACAAGAAGACGGAGGAGAGAAATGAAGTCCTCTCTCTGCTTTATTTGTCCTGGAAGATCTTTGACTCTCTCAAACTTTCAGCCTTGATTCCGAAAAGTTGGGACACTGTGTAACTGTCCTCCCTCTTCTGTAGGAGGAGAGCTCAAACAAAGGACACTGACAAACTATTTACCTACATGAGGTGCACTATGACTTCATATGATGCACATTACTGCTTATACCATGTGCAATATTTTTCTTCAATATCATGATCACTTGTCAATGTAGTGCAATACTACTTAAGCAATATCACACGAGAGGGAGTGATGTTATACTTGTATATCGTCACGGCTGTGATTCGGTCATAGGCACGAGGCCGTAGGCCGAGTGCTGAAGACAATCACAGCCATGACGATATACGAGTATAACATCACGAGCTCGAGTGTGATATTGCTTTTATACAACAGTTCAACAGTTAAATAAGCAAGGCTGATTAAGAAATGTTGAAAAATGAGGACAAAATAGATAATTTAAGCATTTTATTTGTCTTCCGCCAACAAAAATAGTTCCCTCAGGACTCCGCTGTCACCGTTGCTATGTAACGCAGACATGGTGCGCCAGGCACTTACTCTTTATACACATTTATCTGCACGTTTCCATTAATTGTGCAGCCGGTGAAATAAGTCTCTGGTGACTGCATGGTGGACTGTCGCTTCACAGGCACAGCCGACTCTGCCTTCTGATCTGACAGTATGTTGCTTTTCTCCAAGTCATTGAGCTCCGCTGATGAAACACTGACAAACCTGGATGTGTGCTCAGATGGATTCAGCTTCTCCTCTCCCTCATCTTCCTCTGATGACCATTCATAGTTCAATTCAAAACTTATTTTAGGAAATAAATCCATATTTTTGGCTGTTTGACAGTGGATGAATTAATTAGCCTACAACGCAACTGCTGACCTAACTGACACTAACCGTCAGTTTTAATTTGATTGTTGATTGCAATCAGCTGTGAGGCGGAGTGATACATACACAGTGAAATAACCGTGATGTTGTACTCCAATATCGTCACAGTTTTACTGTCTCTCAACCAATCAGATTGCAGGGCCAGAACTAATTGTTGTATAATTCTTGTTATATCAAATTAAATATAACACTGATTAGCAGGCACAGTCTGTTTTTTCCACCATTTTAGTTCATTTTTAGTAACACTTGTACTTATCACACTCCCATTGTTACTCTATAAGGCACTGGTTTTTGCTTTTGCTCCTTGAAAACACTTCTATCTTGTATATTTGTTTATTTTGTCAGATACTTAATACTCTGTTGTTCTACAACTGGGCCCAGTGAGTGACCCTGACCCAGGAAACCCACTGGTTGTTCTGGCTGGTAGTGTTGAAGCATTCTATGGCACAAGAATTTCCTTCAGGATAAATAAAATTCTATTCAAACTGAATTGAGCTGAATTGAAAAAACAGAGTACAATTATATGATAATCTGTTTTTGACCTACAGTGGAGGAAATAGAAGTCAACATGTCATTGTTTTTTTCATTACGCATATTTCCAATGCAGCTATTCACATGAAATTCAGACCAGACCATTGGTATTAACTCAATAAAACTGCACAGATAAAGAAATCCTCCCATTTTAATCCGTAAAAATTAGGTGCAATTAAGTGGAATGACACAGGAAAAAAGTATTGAACACACTTACTTAAATTTATTAAATACTTGCAGAGGTTTTGTCTGCAATGTAAGCTTCAATTTTGGCCCATTCTCCAACACAGACGTCTTTAAATTTAAAAATTTTAGGGGGCTCGCTTCTGAATCTTGAGAAAGAAATCTCGCTTTCAAAACTCCAATAATTAGTGTCCTCAGATCCCAAACACTTACTGAGTGTTGTTGAAGGAAAATGTGATGCAACACAGTGGTAAACATGCCCCTGTCTGAATTTTTTGGAACATGTTGCGGGCATCAAATTCAGACTGAGTGTATATAAAAGGTTTATCAGTTTGGGCACTGAATATCTTGCTTTTGTACTGTATTCAATGGAATTTCGAAAAGGATTTGCAAATCATTGCACTTTTATTTACGCAGTATACCAGCACTTTTGGAATCAGGTTGGTAGAGACTCAAGAAAGGGAATAGAAAAACACATCAGCAATGACAACTTCATGTCCTCCAAAAGAAAATATAGGACGTACATCCTTAACTGACCACTTTAAGAGAAAACAGATAAGTAGATTAGTAATCTTTCATGCAGGCTCTACTTTGCTGTGAAGGCAACTGGCAGTTTCTCATAATAACTACACTCAACACACTTCACACCTGTCACAAAATTAAGTGAGATATTATTGTATTTATCTTTTCATCTAAAAACTAATTAGCACAAACAATGGGGGAATAACTTTTCAATGTGGACAAAAATGCAACACTGCTGTGAAAGCAGCCCCAGAGCTAATGAAAAAACAGACTGACAAAGGAGTGCTTTTGTTGAATATACAGAAACGAATTCTATTCATTTTACAAATTGTGTTACTAATGTGCTCAAACAAAATGGCAGGTGGCTCGCGCAAAATCCAGCGTCATATTGCAGAAGCCGTATGGCCAAAACACACACACACACACGACCACCTCCTTCCCTTAATGAGGCCTGGTGGTTTGTTGTGTGAAACTGCGGAGGTGTCGTTTTAATCACTGGAGTCAGTGTGCCGTGGCATAAGTTGGCCTTTTTTAATTACCTCACTGATTGAGCACAGTCAAGGATGGGGAGGCCTGCCCACACCCTGGATACCACCTTTTGAAAAACCGGCACCCACGCCCCTGTTCTGTGCAGTGTAATGAACAGGTAACATTCAGATGTCCTCTGCTGGATATGTCAAGAGATAAGGGACATGCACCCACACTTTGGAGACAAATAGGACTAAAAACTTTGACAGAGGGAGCAAAGTGGAGAGACAGAGTGGGTATGTCTATGTGTTGAGACTCTTTGATACAGCATTATCGTCAGTGACAGGAGTGTCTTTGGGGGTGGGGAGAAAAAATCGATTCTTAGAGGTATTTTAATTCTCTCTTGAAAGATTATTTCTTGACGCAAAAGGTCAATAATCAGTCATTTTAAACCCAATTCTCAACATTATGATTGTCTGTAACAACTTTGTAAGACTGAGCTGAAACTTTCTTGCAGCTGAACCAATTGGATAGAACATAATGGATATAAACATTTATCATATTTACAAATCTAAGCCAGGCTACTTCTTGAGTTTTGGTGATAATGGCGGAGTGTGAGCAACCGCAGATGGATACAATCTGACCAGCTCATAAGCTGGGGTATGGAAGCATTTTGGCCTCTATGAAGACAAAGTTGAGGGGTAAAGGGACCTGCAAAAACCTAGCAATATACTAAAATATTTTGGTAAAAAGAACTTGCTCTGCACAGCCAGTCTCAAGGATCAGGTGCTGGTGGGCCACAGAAACATCTCAGATGAAAGACAACAGCAGAGAGGCTATGAAGATAGCGTACCTGTAGATCTGCGTACCTGTATTTCAAGTGGTGGCCTGATAGTGTTGTTTTCTTTTTATTTAATATCTAAACAAGTGTCACTTCCCTCTTTTTCTGAGTTAGCAGTTTTAACTTGTTACTTTAACTTTTGGTTGTAAACATCTTCATATTCTTTAATTGTTAATAAAGTCCTTTATTTCGCTTACACTCGATTCCCTGGGTTTCATTTTATTGTTACTCCCCTCATCCCCTGGGCTTAATCAGGGTAATATTTGGGAACACACCAAACATGAGAACCCATAATTCACATTTCCACCCACAGCTGGAGGAAAAACAGCCTGTTGTAGTTGCTGTCAAACAATTAAACACGTAATATCAAAGCAATTGTATCCATAAAAGATGATGGAAGTGAATATGGATTACTATCAAGATTATTATCAAGATGCATCAATAATGGTTTTATAATCACATCATAGCCCTTTGGATCAGTATCGAATTATGTGTCCAAAAATATGTAATTAAACTTGGTGCTACCCTGAGACTTTGTTTATTAAAAAGATAATTAATTTAATAATACATATATTTTCTTGTTTCTGTTCCTAATCGCTACTTTCTATTTCAATACTTCAATAACTGATTTCTTGGCAAGTCTGGAACAGTAGAAACAAGCTAAAAACACGAACATATTATTTATTACCTTACAGAGCTGATACAGCGAACGTGTTAGCAAACAGCTGCCTATTTAAACATCCAGAAGATATTTAGCATCATTAGCATTCTTCTGGTGTCATATATCTGGCTCTCAAATGGCTAAATGCTCAGCGATATTTACTATCTAGTCACAAAATGTGTCTGTCCTGTGGTGCTGAACAGGAAGCGCACAGAGGGTTTTCTTTGCTGAAAACAGCTTCCTCCTGTAGCCAAAAACGACACTGATGAGAGCGGTGAGAGCTGAAGGACGCCATAAAACACTGTGAAGCTGACAGGAGCTGCAGAGTCAGGTCGTTGTGGGTTCTTCATTTCAAGTGCCCCCTTTCATGTACAAGTTGCCACATGATCCATTGTTAAAATAAAAATATTGATTATAGCTGCTATAAAGGAGGGGGAATAATAAAAAATGGAGAGAACTTATCCACATAGAACAAAAATAGAAACTCCAGCTGACTTTAGCCTCACTATTCTGGGTGCTCTCACAAACCGCAGGAAGGAGCAGGGCCCTGATGACAGCTTGAGCTCCACAGTGACGAAGCAGAACGCGGGGCCGCTAATTACAGAATAATTTATTAATGTTATTAAAAGAAAGAATTAATCATTCCATTAACAGTTAGGGACTGGCGATGAATCATAATATGATCGAGGCTATGCGAGGCACGTTTTAGAAATGAAGAGTAATTACAATCTGCGAGAAAAGTTGGAGACAGAAAGCTTAAGGTGGCTCAAAGTAAACACCCACACAATAAACATCATTAAAACACAATGTAGCAGGACTTAAAATAAACCCTCGGACAGCTCATTCCCTCATAACCTCTGCCTTCTAATTAACCGTGCCTCTGAAGAAGCGTTTCAGGATAAAATGAGCCATTACAAAGAACAATTCATTTCTTCGGTTTTTGAGCGTTCTCTTTTTAGAAGAAACAAGATACAAGTTTGGCCAGCTGCCTCCTGGGTCAAAAATCACAGCTGCACAAATTCTGAAAAACTAAAAGAAAAAATAACAGAAGCACTGAGTAAATCTTCATACCTCTGCTGCATCATCCATTTATACAGAAGGAGGGAGCTTGGTAAGCTTCTCCATCCCTTGACATTGATTAAACTACCCTTGACCACCAGAATATCGTACAGTCTAAATCAGTACCACATCGAATGTATTTCTTCTTGCAGCATTTGTTTGCTAATGTATTTTACAAATAGTGACTTTCAGCGTACTGGGATAAAACTCACCGGCTGGTGCAGCAGGAGGTGGTGGTGGGACCGAAATTGATTCAGGCACTACCACTGGCTCAGGGACAGGAGCAGGGGATACTGGCTCCACTGGGGGCTGAGGAGGAGGTGCAACTGGTTCACAAGGAGCATTAAACTCAGGCAAGGGAGGTGCAGCAAATGGCTCAGCAGGCTGCGGGGACATGGTGTCCCCTGGAGGATTTGGCAGGACGGTGACAGGCTCGAAAACAGGCAGGGGAGAGAGGGGTTCCGATTTGGGAAGAGGGGTAGCAATGATGGGTTCCATTTCAACAGGAGGAAGAGGAGGAGGGATGGATTCAGCTACAGATGGAGGAGCAGTGGGCTCAATCACATGTGGAGGAGCAATGGGTTCAATTATTGGAGGAGCAGAAGCGATTGATTGGTTTGGAGGTGATGATTCAATTGCAAGGGAAGGAGGAGCAAGCGGAGGGGCTGCTTCCACCCCAGCCGGGGCAGGGCAGGGAGCGGGAATCAGGGGAGCAGCGGGAGCAGCGGGTGGGAGAGATAGAGGCAAAATGACTGGCTCAGCAGCAGCAGGAGCAGGAGCAGGAGCAAGAGGAGGAGGTGCTGCCACGGGCTCAAAAGCAGGAGCAGCAGTGACAGCATCAGCAGCAGCTGGGGCTGATGAGGATGGAAGCACCATGTCAATGATGGTGGGCGCTGCTACCTGTTCTGTAGATGGTTGAGGAGGAGGTGGTGGAGGTGCAGCCACAGTCTCTGTGGCAGATGGAGCAGGTGGAGGAGGAGCTGGAGGTGCAACAGGTTCTACGAGAGGAGGAGGGGGAGAAGGCAAGGGGGTGATCGGGTCGAAGAGGGGCGGCACTGGCCGCAGGATAGAAGGAGTGAGGATGGGTGCCATGGGAGGAGGTGGAGTGGGAGCATGTTGAGGTTTGGGAGGAGCTTCAGGTTCCCTCATGCGGTTGATGACATTCTCAGAAAGCTGCAAAGGAGAGTGGAGGAAAAGTTTAAGTGGAACAATGCGACAGATTTACAGAAACACTTAAACATAATAATGTTGTTACACCTCATACAGACAAAGACCACACTTTTTTGCTTTTACATATTTCTTCAGATCACACACACACACACAAGACAAAACATGTAAATAAGTGAACTTTAGAGGTGCTGATCAACTGATTTTTGTAACTTCAGACAGATCAAGCCTGGCTGTTTCCTCTGCTTTCAGTCTTTATGCTAAGCTAGTCATCTTCTGGTTTTAGGTGCACAAGGAATCCAAAATTTGGACAAATTATTGGTGAATTAGAGTAAAAAGGGGCTGTGTTTAACAACAGCAAAACTACATCCAAACATCAGTTTACAGACTCTCATACAACTCATGTATATAAACCAAGTCTAACTTATCCAGTCATATGCTAAGTACTTCCCAAACACATGCATTCTTGCCAAAACCTTACTATTTAAAACTAAACAAAGAGTGAAAGTTATTTATTTTCTCTTGTAAGCCAAACTCCACTGACAAAAACTGTAATTTTACCTTGCTGGACCTTAATGAGCTTCTGGTCTACCACTAGTCTACCACTGTCTCTACTGGTGGTTTGTTTGTGTTATTGTGTGATTTCGGTGAATCCAAACTGACTCTTGAAAACACCAAAGTCACACAATAACCCAAACAAACTAACTGGTCAAGGTAGAGGTAGCCCAGAAGCTCCTGTGCTCAGTGAGGTAAAATCACCGTTTTTGTCAATGGAGTCTGGCTTAGGAAGGAGTATAGATAACTTTCACTTTCATGCAAGAAAAACCAAAGTTCTCCTTATGATTTCAGCGTAACACAGGGTGAGTAACTGATGCACAAATGATCACTCAGGTGATAAAGTATTCCTTTAACTGACTGATCTGCAAGGGGTATTGATCTTTCTCTCAGCAGGGAAGCAAATAAGAGTATTCCCCATGTTTAACTGGATGAGACAAAGCTTCCTTTACTTAGGCAGTCATTACAGCAGTGTCATAAACAGGATTACACCTCATTGAAAGATACCATTAGCAGCACTTGGCCTGCTGAGTAATAATAGACAGAGCCACGCCACCCTAAGTCTTATCTGATAAAAGCCTAAAGCCTCTCAATCTAAATTTAACATCAGCCGACAGTAGAACTAGTGACAGCTTCCCACCTAACAACAGAAGTTGACTGTCACTTTGTGCACATGCATCCTTGCACCATTTAACAAAAACTCCCAAAGGATAACATTATTTATGACCATGAATGCAACAGCCTGACCACTTCCAGTCACTTTCATTCATACACACAGTGACAGACAGCAGAGCACGAGGCTGCTGACGTCAACGTCAACATTCCCAAAAGGACATTGGAAGGTTTACAGTGTCTAAATCTCACAGCCACTGCAGCCGCCATTGACTATGCATTATTAAACAGCATACTCATTTAACGTTACTTTATATTAACCTGCTGTGTAGCTTTAAGAATGAATGAGAGTCAGGCTGACAGTGTGCTCGCACTAAGTTAGCATAGCTGCCTTTACACAAGCTATAACGCATTAGCTAATTAGCATTTAGCCTAATACACCTTTGTATAAACTGATACCATTAAGGCAGCCATGGCGCACCTGTTTACCTAACACCAGGCAGGTATGTTCACTGTCACTTACCCGTATGCCCTTCACCACTGTTATATTCTCGTTCTCGTCTGACTCAAACGACACGCGGCGGGTACTGTTGTTCGCTCCCATTGTCAGACCGCAGGCTGATAAACTGTAAGCTATCTACATGAAATATGAAACACTGACATTCACGTTTGTTTTTATTCAGTTTACTTGCGTTACAGCCCGGTATAGCTGGCTAGGGCCCACACGCCACTGCTTCAGCACGTCCGCACTTCCGTAGCATGACGTTTTCGAAGACCGCGTGAGCTGATTGGACAGAAGCATCACCCATCCCTACAAGAACCATTTTCATTGGTTGGTGTTCGGAAGAGAAAAAGTGGGTGTGTGACAGCGCTGCATGTTGGACTGGCACCAATTTTCCACTGTATTTACAGTACACTGACATCATCAGGATGTCCACTGTTGGATGTATGGATTTTGATTAGCAAAGAAGGAAAATTAATCCTGGAGAAAAGCTTTTTGAAATAATATTTTCACAGGTATTGATTGGCAGAGGACGAGGCTTTTACCTTATAAATTCTGTATCACTAATGAGAATAAAGAAGTGCACATCAAAGTAGTACACAACAAACATTTGTCTTCACATTTTTAGATATTAAAAACAATTGTATTTTTGCAATGCTGAGTCAGAATCTTTAATACATTTATTTTAATATTGCATACAGTCTGCTACATAAGGTCTCAACTGAGGGACTATATATTGTGTAAAAGTAAATATAATATTGTAATTGACTCTACGGATGTTAATGTAGGTTTTAGGCATGACAAATGTGACACAAAATTCATCATACATTAAAATAATGAATAAAACAGTAATAATGAATGGATAATCTTACATACATGGATGCACAGTATATAAGATTACCCCAGCTTTCTTTGGGCTTCTGTGTGTATTCAGGGAGCATTGAAACTATAACTTTTGGACACTAAAAAAATTAAGAAAAACTGTCAAACATTATAATTTACTTTTTGGAGAGGAATTATGTAAGCTATGTTTTTCATCCACTCTTATTATAATGTATTAAAATGTTGTGTTATTGAATTTTATTCATCCCATATATAATGTTCTTGCCATAGTCATTGTTTATACACTTGAGCTCTTGTTCTTGTTTCTTAAGCAACTTGTCTGAGCACATCTGCATTATTTGTATGCTCAATAAAATTTGCAGTGATTTCTGACTGCTGGCAAAACCTATAATAGTTTTTCAGCTGACAAATGTAAAAACACAAACTACAGCCCCTTTTTCATTCAGAAAAGATACTAAACATTTCCAAATGCATGAGTTTTTTAACAAAAACTTAAATTATGATTTGAAAAAGCAAATAAATCTGGCTAAATATTTGATGTCAGCTACTTTGTTTACTAATGGATAGTTTCAGTGTTCTGCTATATGCTCAGGAAACAGTTTGGTCTGAAAACAAACACATTCGGTTCGGAACCCAGCCCTACATAAATCTGAATACATGTGGGAATCACTTACTTTAGACTAGTTTCTGTAATATAATTGTGTAACGGTATGATTTATACGATTCAAGTTATATAGCTGCAATCAAAATACATTTCGAATATTGCATAATGACGGGGCATTGGTGGCTTAGAGGATAGAGCAGGCGCCCCATGTACAAGGCTATTGCCGCAGTGGCCCGGGTTCAAGTCCAGCCTGTGGCCCTTTGCTGCATGTCATCCCCTCTCTCTCTCCCCCCCACTCTCAACTGTCCCATCAATTGAAGGCAAAATGCCCAAAAAATATCTTTAAGATAATATTGCATAATGACTACCACCACCAGAACTCCATTATTTAAGCTGTTTTGAGCTGTCAGAAGACTTGCAGGAAAAAAAATACTATGAAAGATTCTACAGTAAGTGTTTGAACTCAACAAAAACACTGGCCTTCTTTATATCTGTGTTGTTTCTCACCCTGAGCTAACAAAAAGAGAAAAAGATCAGAGACAAGATGGAGCACCCCTGCCAATGGCTCCCTCCCTACTTTCCCCTACTTCCAACATCCTTCCTCGGAACACAACCATTTTTGAACCCGGCCTTCGGTGTGATCTCGACTACACACCTGTGGGGCCAGGGGGCATAAAGTGGGGGTATTAATGGCCCCTTCCTTAATCATACTTCCGGTGCCATTGCTTGGACCACTCCCAATCTTTGAGCTCTGCCTTCATTTTAATCTCAACTACACACCTGTAATGTTTTATAACTGCATCTTGTACTGTTGCGATGCTGTCACTGTGACAATATCTGTCCAGAGCAGGCAGACAGATGAACAGATAGACACTTGGCAAAATTCTCAAAATGGCTTCTGCGGTAGTTCCTGCTACAATAGGTTTCTCCAGCACCACATTTTGCCATGATGACACATACACAGACTCACAAAGTGAAAACAATACTAGCCGTTGCAAAGTTGTTGGGTCTGATTGTGGGGGTGTCGCAGCAAAACCTAAATGAGAGCTGTAAAGGCAGGGTGAAGAGGAGATGGGATGGGTGAAACAAGTGGCCCACACTGATGGAACAATGTTGTCAGATTGATTTTAAAAAAGCGGAATTGTCGAAAGAGTTGCCAAACCCATCAGGGAGAGCACAGCTCCTGAAATAGAGCTGCAATGAGAATAGAAGGAGAGTGAATTGAGAGGGACACAGAGACACATTACATGGTCAAATTCAGTGGTCATTCTGATTTAAAATCTTTATTTCAACATCCTCAGAATGGGTTAGGAGTCGGGTCATTTTTGTGTCGTACTGCCATTATATTCGTCTTCATGTATAGTCATCATTGTTGAGAAAGAAATAATATAATAATATATAATTTTGTATCGCTTGACATCCCTTCCACTGAAGATTATCTACAGTTTCCATACCCTGCCGTCTTCCTCTGGCATCAATTGATGTTTTCTCTGCTGAGCTCTCACCAGCATTTTCCATTCATCTTGCTGACATTGTGTTTAAACCACTTTTGAAGGGGTTGTGTCTCTGCTCACCATCCTTGTCTTTCCTCACTATGTTTCAGACATCTCACAAACAGTCAGCACATAAACTGATATTTCTCCCAGTGCGTGTCTTTGTTATTTAACGGCGTATTTAATCCTGGGAAATAATGTCTGAACAACAAATGTAGATTTCATTTTCCATCAAGAGTGTCTGAGTATTGCTATTCATTTTCTAAATCTGCCTTCTGCTCCCAGGAGAAGAGATGGGGGAATACAAAAGCGATCCTGCAGTCAGCACAACAGGTGTGGACAGTTCTTGGACCCAAATGCACACTCGTGAAGCAGAACTAACATAATAACAGAAGGCTTTACTTGGTAGCTGGGAGGCTTACGTTCAGGAACAAGCAGGCAGTCAGAACAGACAAACAAATCCAAAGGGGCAAGGCAGGCAGATAATCAGACAGAAGATAGATGAAACATGATAGGGGTAAGCATGCAGGAAGTAGGCAGTATAGACCCTATCTGACAAATGACAGTGGTGAGCATCCAATTGTGGTAATTATTTGAAAGCAGGTGAGAAAGTCAGGTGTTCAGATCTCAGGCCAGATAGGGCCATTGGTGTTTAAAGTGTCAGCGACTGCAGTTAGCAGCCTCTCGGGGACGAGCTGAACAGCATCAAAATGACACTCGTTTTTAACGTGAAACTGCTTTATTTCGTGTTTTTACTGGTTTAAAACACCAAGTGAGCTTGTTTTTTTGAGAGGAAGAGACCTCTGTGTCTCCTGAACATCTGGATCAGAAAAAGTGAGCACACATGAAAGTTATCAGAGAAAAAACTCGAGCACACATGGGCTGGCAGCCTGTCTCCAACAAGCTGAATAGCATCGCAGAAACACTGATTTGTAATGTAGAACAACTTTATTCAGTGTTTTTTTTTACCAATTTAAATCACCTGGTCTGTTTGTTTTGGAGAGGAAGAGACCTTTGCTGAATATTCAACTCCCGTCAAAACCTCCTGAATAAAGAACACTGAAGGAATTTTAACCAGAAGACGTTTCAGCTGGTTGCAATCTGCAATCCTCACCTCTAGATGCCACTAAAACGTACACACTGCACCTTTGACGCTATTAATGTCATTTAAGAGTCCAAAGTTGTTGTAAAACTATAACTTTTTTTCTTATACTTTAAACCATATCCATTTCAAAAACTCATACAGCTTTGCAGGACATAAAATTGCAGCTGGAAATTAGATTTCCCTTGAGGAGAGAGGATATTATCAGGAATGACAGCTCATAAGAATCATCCTCTAAATTTGATATATCATACACACACAATAATCTAATACAGTTTTTATATAATGCTCTTTTCTGCTGATTTTTGTGTTTTTGCATTTTCTGCATTGCATTTGTTTGTGATGCTGTGCAAGCGTAAATCAATAAAAACCTTTTTAAGAATTCATTGTGGTTGTGTGCACTGTGTTGGGGAATGATATCATATATTCAGAGGACTCACATTCAGATCTTTTACACAATATTAACCTTAATCAAATAGATATTTTCAATATAAAACTATTTACCAGAATGGCTGACTGTGCTGTATGTGCAAAAAAGAAACATGTAAGCATCATGTGAGCAGAAGAAAAAAAAATCTGGGGATAAAGGTAGAAAGGATTTTTGAGTGAATGAGAAGATATCAGTCACTGTCAGTGTGGTGGTAAGTCTTGGAAAAACAACAGACGACGTGAGGTGGTTATTCTAACACTGGGAACAAAGAAGGTAAACATTTAATGACCAGGTTTGCAGGACAGGACCATGCCCTCGAGCTACGAGTCAAAGTCAGTTTGGACAGACTACTATCTAAACGCATTAAGATCTGTTTATGTACACTTAATCACACAACGCAGTAAAATACACACAGATCCTGAGGTTTCATTGATTTTTCATTTGCTGTGCTTCTCTGAGATAATAGGTAATCAAATGGTTTAAGTGTTGTCATATTGTCATGGACAGATTTCCCCAAGGGGACTGTTTCATCTCTACAATAAGTCTGTCACGAGCAGATTACGTAATAAAGAATTAGAATGTGCAGTAAAGCCCTAAGGGCGCTCTGTGAAAAGCCTCAGGCAGTACTGAACACAGTGCTTATAGAACAGAGACGTGGTTGAATTGAGTGTGGAAAGAGCCTTACTTGTTGTTAATGACAGAATTATTATAGTAAACAGGATAATTATGAGGAATCCTGACTTTGATACTGAGCAAATATGCTGCTTTGTGATCCGGTAAATCTCTTATTGGTGATATTTCATTCATTGACAGTTTGCAGGGGACATGTTCAGTGTATATTTCTCATGTTGCTGCCGTGATACATACTCAGTACTCTACTACTAGGATTATTACCTGTTGAAACAGCCCAGTCAGAAGAAGAAAATGTTGACATTGTGCGTTTCTGCAAACTACGAATATGTTACATTTGCACGTTTCATATCACATCAGTGTTTCTAAAGTGATGTAGTATATGAGCAGACTTTGTAGTATATGAGGTGGAGGGGGTGGTGAATGGCATGTCACCTCAGTGAGACTCCTGCCAAGCTGCAGACCACTGCAGACGGAGACAAACATACAAAAAACCTGGTTGTGATTTAGTGAGTCAGTGCTGTGTGTCCAGCAGCTTTTAGGCACCAAACGTGGGTTTTTTAGGGACCCCCACTGTGTTTTCTGTGGCTTTGTAGTCCCCAAACCTGTGTGTTTCTAATTGAGACATCACAGCATATCTTGACATGAAAAGCATTTTTATTTTTATTTTTTTTTTTTTTTACCAAGATATCTCTGCTTTTCCAGTGGGGTTGTGCCCCCACAAATAAAAAAATTTAAATTTTCCTAACCATAACCAAGTGGTTTTTGTGCCTGAACTTAACCACGTGTTAACCACAACAAAACCACTATGACTTATAAATGTTATGTATCCTTGGCAGAGCCGGCCCAAGGCATTAGCGAACTAAGCACGTGCTTAGGGCCCCGTGACCATGAGGGGGCCCCCAAGAGCAATTAACTTAAAAAAGAAAAAATTAATTATTGTTTTCCATGTGTGAGTGATGATGATTCACATATTATCAAATGTACGTTGTTGTACAAAAAGACAATACTATGTTAACAGAGTGTAGGTTCCTACTGCCTCTCTGCTCTAAATGTCAGAGCTCCGCTAGTAACGTGTGCATCCAGCCGTGCAGTGCGCACTGCGCATCCAAGGAGCTAGGAGCAGGTGGAAGGCCTAATAATGTCGCAACAAAGGACATAGGCTACCCTTCAGGGGCAGAATAAAGAAGAAGGAAGAAAGAGGAAGAGGATGTCTTGGTAATGTAACATTTGGTGTCAAGGAGATTTTGAAAAGTTTCCTCAAATTAGTAAAGTTCCTAATTACTGTTGATATTTTGTTCCAACTACGTTAGCCCTTAATAGCAAATTAGCTAGCTAACATTAGTTCAAAGCCAGAGAAACTTCTCTTTTAACTGGAAGGTTAGATAACTTACTATTCAAGCTAAGGTTTTTGTGTTTGTGTAATAGCCTACTTTGAATAAGTTGATTCTCAGTGTATATATTCTGGGTCGCTTTTTGGCATCAAAACAACGTTTTTGTTTGATAGCAAATGTTTAATAACAACTAACATTAATTACACAGGCGGTGACGTTTGCTAGCAATATGTTTTTGCATTAATGAATTAACTTAGTTAACTTTTAGTTTGAGATATGTTGTTTGCTGCAGATCATAGTAATTTATGTGAGTAAATAAACATATTCCTTTTACATCAACTCCCTATTATGGTCATAAGTTATATGAAACTTCCCCAGGAGCACTGTTAAAGTATTTTGGAGGAGGTACTGACTCAGCCCAGGGGCGGTCCACCTCCTCAGGCTCAGCCAAGGCTAATGAATCAGGTGAGGGAAAAACTGTCACCATATATATTTAATTTCTAGTCAAATTATCTCATTAAGATATACTGATATAAGATATAATCATATGACACGGGACATGTTTTTCATCTTAGGTCCATCTGCATCCACTGTGCCCACTGTGTCTGCTGCAACCTCAGCTCTACCTGGTGAGTTAACAACACAGGATGGAGATCCTACTGGTAAAACTGGTGTAGAAGAAGATTACGTCTCTCTGAGCACTCTATGGGAGCTACTTGACCAGCAAAAGCTCTTTTACAGGGACATGTTGGACCTTCAAGAAAAGAACTTTAAAACCTTCACCACGGTAGTTATGGAAACAAAAATCAAGCGAATAGATGATCTTGTAAAAGATGTTTTGGATTACAAACACAGTATGGAGTTTTCACAGTCAGAGGTGGAGGAACTGAAGAGCGCGCACACAGCCAATCTGAGTGCCTTCAAATCCATCAATGCAAACTGTGATGAACTACAAAAAAAGTCAGAAGCTCTCATTTCTAAAATGGATTATATTGAAAACCAGACAAAAAGGAATAACATCCTCATTGATGGCATCAAGGACGATAGATCTGAAAGCTGGCATGACACTGAAATAAAGGCCAAGAAATTCCTCGCTGATCACTTCAAGCTGGATTCTAAATTAATCGAGGAGGAAAGAGCACACCGAAATGGTACTTTCCAACCAGAAGGCAGCCCCAGGACCATGGTTGTCAAACTCCTGCAATTCAAAGACAAGGAAGAAATCCTTAAAAGGGCCAAGTGTCTGAAGGGCACAAAGTTCTTCATTAATGAGGACTTCTCTGAGAGGGTGCACACCAAAAGGAAGGATCTACTGCTACGGCTAAAGCAGGAATGAAAGAAAGGAAACATCGCTTATCTCAAGTATGACCAGCTGATTGTCCATTCTCCCTCATACAAGCCAACCACAAGTAATTCACCATCCGACACCGCAAGTGTGTGAGTATAGGTGGACTGTTACAGGTATAGTTTGTGACTTAGGCCTAGCAGCCTAAAGTTGCTTTTGATTTTATTTTATTTTATTTTTTCTGTCACATTATGACTGAGTCTCTAACCGATGTGGACTTAAAGGACTTTTGTGCTGACTATGTTTTCAACCCTTCTGATTCAAATGGAGCTGATAATTATACTGACTCTGCTGATCCAGACTCGAACTGTCTTAAATTTACCAGCAATGTGTCTACTACTTGTGATAATTATAATGCCCAACAATTTAAAAGTCTATATGAGGGTATCCCCAACTCATTTTTTTCTACATGTCATTTGAAAATGATCCATCCCTAAAAATTATGATGATTTTACTAATTATTTGTCTTCTCTCAACCATGAATTTTATTATTATTATTATTATTGTTCTATTATTGCTTTGTCAGAAACATGGCTGACAGAATCGACAGAAATGTTATATGATATACCATTGTATAAGGCTGTTCACGGCTATAGAGCACAGAGAGTTGGAGGAGGTGTGTCCATTTATGTTCAGGACAGCCTACAATTCTGTGTTAGAGAAGATCTGGCTCGTGAATTGGAAAACATTGACGTTGAAGCTCTCTTAATAGAAATTACTTTTTGCTCCTTTATTGGTGGTAGAAAAGTTAATATTGGATGTGTTTATAGGCCTCCTGATACAGATACAGAAAGTTTCAACGATATGCTTGGTTCAACATTAGACAGGATAAATATGGAAAGGAAATTGTGTTTTCTATTAGGGGACTTTAATCTTGATTTATTAAAAAGTGAAACTCAAGTTCGGACTTCAGACTATTTTGTCGTCTAGTTCTTTCTATCCCCTTAATTTTATACTGATTTTTGTGTTATAATAAGGCATTTGTATTTTTGTTGTTGTTGTTGTTGTTTGTTTTTGAATTTTTTTGAGTATTTTATTTTATTTTATTTTTTGGGGGGAGGTACCTTGAATAAGCCCATTTTGGGTTTTTTACCTC
Source organism: Epinephelus moara (assembly GCF_006386435.1). Taxonomy (NCBI): domain Eukaryota; kingdom Metazoa; phylum Chordata; class Actinopteri; order Perciformes; family Serranidae; genus Epinephelus; species Epinephelus moara. Next base: position 20,471,216 of record NC_065528.1, read on the forward strand.
TCCAGCACTTTCTGTATCTTGTTTTTATCTATGTCTATGTAATTGTCTCTGATGTATTATGGTGGAAATAAATAAACAAATAAACAAAATAAACAAACATCATTGCAACACTTGTATTGCTCCCCTTGTTAAAGATAAAATAAGTTCAAAATATTTATTGACATTGGAAAAAAAATGATTACGTGTGTGAAATGTGAAAAGTCCTTGGCAATTTGACCCCATCATAATGTCATCTATTACAGGAGGGTGGTTTAGACGTAGTAGATTAGGAAACCCGCCCCCTGTGGAGTCTAGACGCTGGTGGTAATGGTGGTGATGATGGAGATGAGATGACATGAGATGAAGAGGGAGCTGAGGATCTGAATGTGAAGAGGAGTGGGCTTTTGATGAGCTCGTCCTGGGCTCTGGATAAGGTGACTGGAGGTGAATGGAGTGGAGGAGGGCATGACAATTCTGCCTAAAATGACAGCTGACAGGAGCAGAGAGGAGAAGAAGATTTAAAGTTTGGCAGCAACAACATGAATGGCTGAAGGAGATTGTGGCAAAGCTGGATTGGCTAAAGGGAGGGAACACCCATAGTCAGCTGACTGGTGGAAGTGGTGGGAGTGAGATAGAGAGAATTATGAATGGATTTAGTATAAACGAAGTCTTACTGACTGAACTTATGCTGAGCTTTATAAGAAGCTCATTTTTCAAAACTGGGATCTCCTTTTGGAACAACAGCCCAGTTGCCAGAAATAATGTTGGCGTTGTGCATTTCTGCAAACCACAGATACATCACATTTGGTTATGTTTACACACAAAACCATTTGCTTATGGTTACAAAAAGGTATTTTTTTGGCTTAAAATACCCGCTTTTCATGCCACTATCCCTGCTGGAGTTTTTCCAGGTGCTACCAAACACCCACGTTTATTGCCTAAAAAGCTGCTGGAAATACAGCAATTCACAGGACCCGTGCCAGCTCTTAGGTCAAGTTAATGTTTTGTTTTCATGCACTTCCTGTTTTAAAGTCCATTCTCACTGAGGGCGAATATCTGCGCGGATTATTCTCGCGGAAAAATATAAAAGTTGATTTCATGGGTTCTTATGGAAGTTTGCACACCAGGGCAGAACTTTAGTGCGGTGAAAAAAGTTTCCGCCCAGACTTTGACCCCCGCGTAATTCGCCGGCGGAACTACACAGCTGGGCCAATGAAATTGTTTGTTTATAGTCGCGCAGACCCAGGAGAGTCCGAAATCCAGTCAGGCAGGACAGTATGGGAAAAAGGTTGATAAACCTCGTTTCACAGCACCCCGTCCTTTTTGATAACAGACGGGATGATTTTATGAACAATGAATTAAAGGACAACGTCTGGCAGTCAATTGTCCAGGTTGGTGGCTGCGGGTGAGAGTGGTAAGTGCTAAAGAAAGTTGATGTTGATGCTTGTTAAATGTTAGCTTGCTAGCTCGCTACTGCTGCTGCTCTTGTCCATGTTCACCCACACCCGTTCACACTGTGTGGAATTGGAACACAACAACACGAAATTCCGCACCAGGTCCGGACCGCGCCTGTGTGTATGGTTTAAACGCGGAAAAGCGCTGTGTGACTATTCCGCAAATCCGTCCCGCATTTCCACAGTGAGAATGAACCTTTACTTTGATACTCACCTGTTCTGTCTCATTTCAGGTCCCTTCACATCCTGTCTTTGTCTTCCTTCCCGCCACTGTGATTACTGGCCCCTCCCCTAATGTGTTGCACCTGTGTCTGATTGGCTCTGCCAGTGCCAGTTTGTCTTATTTCCCAGTGACAGCATTCCAGCCTTTGATTCCTTGTGTTGTTTTTCCTAGTGTTCTGACTGTTTACCCTTTTGACTTCGCCTTAGCCCCTGTGATTCAGATACCTTCGCTCTGTCTTCTAACTTTTGCTTGTTTTTTGGACTTGTTTTTTGGATTTTGCCTTACGTTTTGGACACCTCTGCCTGCTAGTTATTGAGATAAACCATCTTTGGGTGAACTCTTCCATACTACTGAGTCTGGTTTTGGGTTCTCACTCAGTTCGGGTCTTGACAGCAATGACTCGCTAAATTACAACCTGATTTGTTGTTTGTGGGTCTTCAACAGTAGTATGCAGCTTGGCAAGGGTTTCACTTAGGTGTTACGCCATCCACTATCCCATTCACCTCCTGATGGCATAGTCTGTTCATATACTACATCACTTAGCAACACTGAAGATAACATATTCATGGTTTGTAGAAACATACAATGTCAACATTTTCTTTGGCCAACAGGGCTGGGAACAACCTGCCCCTGTATATCAAACCAAAGCAAAACAAAGACATCTCAAAAACCAAAGTTAAGAAGGATTTGTGGAGTGTTGATACTTACTTAACTTACTTAATCCTCTTTGTTCTCTATCAAATGTAAAGCTGCAACTATCTGCCTCCATCTTATCCCATCCTGTGCAGCATGTTGTACCTCGCCCCAAGTCAGATTAGCCATTTTCAGTTCTGAGGTCACAGGTTGTTCATGGCCTCCCTTGTTTTCTCTTTCCAGGCGGAGTCCAGCTCAAGGCTACTCCTAGCCCATTCTTAGGACAGGTCCAAGCCACTGGAGTCGTTGATGTTTAATTTCATATTTTGACAGTTTTAGTTTTTGTACAGCTCCTCCTTGGAGATCTTTTCTGGCCTAAAGTTGTAATATATCTTCCAGAGACATCCACTGTGAAAAGCATTAATCTTTTTCCTGTCACTCTTAACCACTCACCAGCGTTCGGAGCTGTACAGCAGAATTGATTCAATATTGCTGTTATATATTCGGATTTTGGTTTTTAAGTTGTCCTGCTTTGACTTTGAAATAGTTTGAAGGCTTGAGAATTCACTACGAGTTTTACCAAGCCTTTTGCTGATGTCTTTGCTGCGTGCATTGTCCTTACGGAGGAGACTTGTCAGCATAAATGAGAGTCCACATGTCTGGTGCAATGACTGGTGCGTGTAGCGTTGAACGTAGACGAATCACTTGGGTTTTTGAGATATTAATGCTCAAAATTATCTGTTTGGCAAATCTGATAATCCTATCTGTCTTCTCATGCAGGTGAGTATGATTTGTGGAGAGCAGGCAGATCATGAGCATAATTAAGATCTTTTACCCGGGTGAAAAGCCTCTGGGCTTGTCTTAGTTTTTTGTATTGTTCAGTTGATGGTAATAGAGCCCGGTCTCACTCCAAAATCGTCCAAATCCGGTGCTTAGACAGTGACTTGTGGCATCAGAAACCAACGAAAAAAGGCGTCCTTTAGCGTCGGCATTAAACGCATCAGGTTGCCATTATAGTTTAACGACACCTGGTGGTGTCACAGGGAAAAGCGGCAGGACGAGGACGAAAGTTAAAGGGATAGTGCACCCAAAAATGAAAATTCAGCCATTATCTACTCACCCGTATGCCAAGGGAGGCTCAGGTGAGGTTTCAGAGTCCTCACAGCACTTGCGGAGATCCAAGAGGAGAGGGGGTAGCAACACAACTCCACCTAATGGAGGCTTACAGCGCCCCAGATTCAAACGTCCAAAAACCCATAATTGAAACCACAAAATATCTCCAAAAGTGTTGTGAGGACTCTGAAACTTCCACTGAGCCTCCCTCAGTATATGGTTGAGTAGATAATGGCTGAATTTTCATTTTTGGGTGCATTATCCCTTTAAGACATCGAAAGTCCGGAGGGCAGGTCTTTACCTGAGACGGCGGTGTTCACATCCCGTAAGATTCTAAAGCCAAACCCTGCTCTTTTTCCCTAAACCCAACCACCTGCTCTTGTTGCCTAAACCCATCCATGTGTGTTTGTTGTTGAAGGAAATAAAAACATCAGTGTTGTACTGACGTAAATTTACCATGAAAACCGAAGTGTATTTTGAAAGAAGACAGTCAGAGCTTGACACGGTGTTCCAGAATGTCAACAACCAACGCACCCAGAGTACCTTCCACGTTGTATGTGGACGTGGAAAGTCCATGACCAGAACATCAATATGACAAGGTCGGAGTGAGAATGTGTTGGTAATCAGGAAGCAAATGGGTGGGAGGTTGAACCATAGGCATGGAGTTGCAAGGGGGACTAGTAGGTTTATGTTGTTTCCATCGATTTGTATGTATCCATGTATTGTATTTGCTGTTTCCATTGAGGACCACTTTGGAAATAAATGTTTTTAGTGATACTTTTAAGTGCTATCTTCTCGTTTGAGTTGTTGTTCTTTTAAATTGCTGATATTAATTGAGTAAAAAAACCTTTATGTCTGAAGATGTGAATCTAATTTGCATTATTACTTGTCATCAGCTTGTTTTCACACCTTGTAAGTCCTGCTCCCATCAGTTTATCCAACAATGTAATCAGTAATCAGTTCACTTCTGACATTATTTGTTGCTTAGAACCTCCCAGTAGCAAACAAAGACGCTTGCTTATGTTGCTATTATTGTCTGGAAAAACCTGCGACTTCAAAGCAAATCAAAGATCACACAAGAAAATAATCCAAACCTGATGTGGTCAAGATGATCACTATAGTCTGTTCGTTCCTAAAAAGTCGATAGTGTGGATATTTACTTTTTCATCTAGCTTTATCCTCTTAACCTTTATGAATTATTGCTGCTTTTCGGCAGAATCTCTTACTTTGCCTTGATCTTATGATGTTTGAGTTGATTCCACATTAGACATCAATAAATCCTTATCTAATTTAATTTCTCTCTGTGTCATCTCTACAAAATTGAGTGCTCTCAATAAAGATATCAGTTGAATCAAGCGTGTCTGGAAAACAAATTGAGTTTGAGGTGCTGTACCCTTATGTAGGTGGTGCATTAAGTTGCAGATATGAGGCATGTTTTTGTTTGATCCAATTCAAGATTAGGTGGAAAAATCCAGAGGGCACATAATAGATGCAGTGTTTTGCTGTTTCCCTGAACCACATTTCCATGGAAACAAGTAAAGAAGTACCTTCTTCTTAATTACCAAGGGAGGACATTTTGTTACAAGTTTCCAAAGGGGTGTCACTGGAGAGGTATAAATACTGTGTTTACACAGCATTCTTATCTCTCTGTGGTGTTTCTTTTATGATATTTATCCAAGCTATTATAATACATTATTTAATAGAATAATATAATATCATACATTATCTAATTTAAAACCCAAATACTACATCAAAATAGACTCCATAGACCAAGGACATGAATCATTAAATGATCACAAGAGTCATACTGGAGGGAGAGCACCTGCTTAAATATATGCCAGGAGCATAGCACCAAATTCTGGGCCCCCTAAATCAGTCAGTGACTGTTTTCCCTTAGTTTGCTTTCTTCCCCTGTCATTTCTTTCATTGCTTTATTGGAACCCATACAGCTCTCTCTTGGACATGACAGTGTACATTGGTGCTCCAGCAGTTTGAGCAGTCTGATGCGGCTTTAGCAGCATTTAAAGACAAATCCTAGTGCAGGAGTGACTAAACCATTTAGTGCCTTTTGTAAGGGGTGAGAGGGGCCTCAGAGAACCTCTGCTATTTTTTAAATACAAAGTTCAGTCTCTCAAGACTGTATATAAAGACGGACAGCTCATCTCTACTTAACGCCACTATACAAAAATGAAGCCAAAATATCCTGGATATGGCCGCTGCCATCTTGTGCTGGTAGGAAGTAGCAATCTCTGAGGCATCAAATTCCTGTCCACACACTTGTCAGACCAACTGCAAGCAACGCCATTGAGTGTGACCCCATCAATTGGCACCCACAGCTGTCAATCATGATGTCAAATCCCGTTTTGATAGCACCAACTAATTAAAACCAATCTTATCAGAAAAACTGCACACTTGAACATACACTGGAGTGATAAGCACTACTTATTTGAGGTGTACCTTGAGTTTTTAGTTTGGCCCATGTCCCATCTGCTAACAAGGTGGGGGTGTGGTTCAACTGCAACCAGCCACCAGGGGGCGATTGAGTTGTTTTGGCTCCACTTTTGGGGTGTTTATTCAGCCAATATTACTTTTGTAATGGCATTAATTAGTTATAATTGAAATATTACAAACAAAACCAAAGTTATCATTCCATGTTTTTTGAGGGCTCCCTTCCCATAGGAGCCCTGGGTAATCATACCCATTTTTCCCCCCACTACGATGCTCATGGCTTTTGCTAATAGAGCTCCTCTTACCTTCATGTTTTGTCTCTTAAAGGGCAACATACAACCCAGCTGGCCGCCAACGTCATTAGATGTTGATATTTGATTGAATTTAGGTTGTGACGTCAGGTGACCAAACTTCAGTGTCAGGACAATGTCAACTTCCAACATCAATCTGACATAAAATACCGATGACAGATGATGTTGATATTTGTTGGTTTTAAGTTGCGTTGCCAGTAACCAAAACCCAAGGTCTTCCAAACATCTCATGCCAACGTCATCTTGACGTAGAACAATGGCGTTGAGACATGAGATGTGGAGAGAGAGAGTCTCCAGAACATCATTATGGTGATGTCCACAAACATGATATTATAATATTGTGTGACATTTGAGATATCATGAACCCAATTTTCAATCCAACCAAAATCTAACGTCTGTCTGACGTTAGAGTCCAGTGTCTTTCTGACGTCATACTGATGTCCATTGCCAGCTTGGAATAATTACCAGTTTGAGTTGTTTTGTTTGACGTGGCTGCACCATTTTTCAAAGTGCTGTAAATGCCACCTCCTACAGTATTTATATTTTCTTTGCTGAACCATAGATGAAGGACACAGAGTAATTGAGATGCAGCATTTGCATTTAGATCTACATATTACCAGATCATAAAGGCATGTCCTACGATGACCTTATTGCCCTTGTATTTAATCCACACGTAGGTCAGTCAGTCAAAGCAATCACTTACTGTCCAAACACACATCAAGCTGAAAGGAATAACCTTGGTGCTGCGTTACTGGAGAAAAGAAGCCCTGTAGATTAGTTGGACTGATGGGGCATGGGCTGCAGGGTGAGGTGATAAGAACTTCAAAATTAAACTTGGACCTGGGAAGCTAGGCGCCTTCAGAAGAAAAACAGCGGCTCCCGCATGACACAGCGATTGTTTTTTTTTTTTTTTCTCCACAAGAGACACAAAGATCACCCACAATGTTATCTCGTCAGTCCACCAGTGCATCAATCAGGGCCCAGGCTGCTGGGAATCGACCCCCTTTGGTCCAGAATCAATGCCCTCTCCCATTCTCATTGGTACAGCAGAGATTGTCAGAGATACAGCGCCAAATCCAGCGCTATATGTTCTAAATGGGGGAGGCTATTAACTCACTGACACACACTGCCTCTCTCTTTTCTTCTCTGCTGAGCCTTTGCTTTATCAGTCTCAAGAGGACTGGATTGAAAATGTTACAATAAAACAGTTTTTCCTATTGTGATATTTCTATTGTATACAAAAAATACTTAGCATAAAAATATCTAACCCTAACTTCAAGCATCATCTTATTCCCTATCATCACACCAAACACAACAGAGTCAGTATCTGTACCACTGTGCACAACATGAAGCATCTTTATAATCCTGATTATGGAAATCTCAGATCAATTTAACATTATAAAAATATTTTGAATTAAAATGAGATAATTTGAATAGCTGTTTTGCCTTTTTATGATAAAAGATAGACCTATAGTTGCAGAACTGTCAGGGATTGTTGGTTGTTTATCAGAGGAGGGGGTGGCTGGGATGTGATTTTCTTTCTTTTCTTTCCTTTTTCCCCTCCCTGGAGCTACAAATATTTTTCCTTGAGCCTCCCATAGTACTGTTGGAAAATGCATGACCCTCCCTCCACCATTTATAACCTTTTTTTTTTTTTTTTCAAAATTTCACACCAAATGGAGGTATTGGAGGCAGTGGCGTAAGGTAGTTACGATGGGCTGTAGTTTATGCTATCGTGCACATATCCTCTCTTCACATGATCAGAGACTTGACTTTGGATAATATTCACATACATATGACCAGTAATCAAGTCCCTCCCCAAGTGCTTAAAAGATTTTTTTCAATGGCCTCCCCTGTTATATCCCCTTATTTATCGATAACGATCAGTCCCTTATTTGATCATACTTTTTAATTTTCAGTAAAATCACACAATGTGGTGTAAAATACCTGTTTCCATTCAACAGAGAATATTTTTAAGAACTTTACTTCCAAACACTTACTTTTCTATCGCCCTATATAACTGTAATTACACCATATGTTTCAGATTTGTGACTGTGATAAAGACAGAGGTCACAGAAACTCTGCACCACTGTTTCCAGTACCACTTTTCATCTTCAAACTACATCTCCCAGAATGCCTTCCTGCGTCACCTCGCGCTTGTGACTTCCTGTTTGGGTGCCGCAGCTGGAAGAAAAATGGCAGCTGAGACAGGGAGATACAGGAGTGCAGTTAGCAAAAACAAAGACCCCTCTGGTCTTCTCATCTCTGTCATAAGGTAAGGGTTGTCACATCCTTTTTATCAACCTAACGGCGCTGCTAAAATGTCGGACAGCTCTTTAACTGTGCTCTTATTCGCTCTCAGACAGGGGTTGACAGCTAGCTTACATGCTAAAGCGACATGCTAGCAACATCCTTCCTGTTAACAGTTATTGTTGATTATCTAGCTAACGGTATGTGAAAGAAATTAAAGTTCACATGTTTGGTAATTTCATTTACGATATTATATGTCGGTTAATCTTTACAGCAGGTTCGTTTATTCCTGAAGCAGAAGAAAATGTTTAAATTTGGCTGCAGTGTGTGGCTTTCTCAACTTAAAGCTCATTCAGTATTCGTTTCACAAATAGCAAATATCCTAACAACTAACAAATCCTTTAGACGACTTATCTGGGTTTTAAAGCTTGACTTGAGTTTATTTTGTAGGAGCACAGAGGCTTATGAAAAACAATGAGATGAATTACATGAAAAGCACAAACGACACACAACTACTGTGACCTCACTGTGACCCCTGCATCGGTTTTGACAGGTGTGATGAACTGTCCCTAAAACTTACTTCTTCTTTTTTAACTCGTTTTAAGAGAGATAAATGTACATGAAAACAATGGGGTATAAAATTCACAGTCAAGGGTTTCTGAAGAGGAGGCAAGGAATATCAGTGAGGCCAAGTACTCCAGGCAAGGCAGGGCAGGGCAAGTAATTTACATAGCACATCTGAAGGCAAAGTGCTCCTCTTAAAACATCAAGAAAAAATGCAAAAGAAACACTATAAAAGGACACATAAACTCTATTAAATAGTCATTAAGAGCAAGAGAATAGCTTATAAGAATAAGCTAAAAGAGTAAAAGGCAGGTATACAATACAAGAATACAAGTTACAGTGTGGTGCATTAGTATGTAATATGAGAAATGGTTCGATTACTTTTTCCTTGGAGGATCAAATGAGCATCTACTGCCAAATATGTGAATAACTGCTATATTTGTTGACTACTCTTGCTGCTGTTGGATCTATTTGATGCAGCATAAATGCACCTGTTCATGTTTTCATGCTGCCAGACTGTAGGGGTATGTTGGCACACAAAGTCTTGTACTGTTATGGTGTTCTTCTTCTACCTTATGCCCTCTGGAAATAGGGCTGGTTGACATGGAGAAAATCAAATGTGATATCTTTCACTAAATACCTTGATACTGATATTGTGACAGTATTTTAGGACTGATTATAGGTGCTTCCACAAAATATTTAAAGGGTAAGATATTTGATAAAATATATTTTGGTCAAGGCAAATAATAAAACAGCTAGAACAGTCTGGTAAATTGTGAAAATCACATCACTTCACTGTAATGCAGCCTTTAAAACCACTGCAAAAGAGAGAAAAAAACCCCAACAGTATTTTGATATCCAAAATCTAAGATGATATCTGGTCTCATATTTCGTTTCATTTATTTTATTTTATTTATAAGGACATCACACATTAAGCAGCATTCCTTTAAATGTGCCAGTGTTAGCCAGCTGGCTAATTTTCAACTGCAGTCCTTTGGCAAGATGTTTTGAAACCAATAAAAAGATTAAATTCACAGAACAAAGACGGTAGGGAACCATTAAGACAGCATTAACTACATGAAATCCTAAAAAAATATTGATATTGATATTGATAAATTGCCAAAACCTATCTGCAAGTGCTTTATGTAAGGTCCTACTTAGCTCAAACTCAGTTTGTAATTTCAGTTTCTGGAGGGAATCTGCTTTGTATTCCAACAATGATGCTTCCTTCAGACTTATGATTTCTGCCTTTCCTTTCCCTCCTCTCCATTTCAGGACTCTGTCCAGCAGTGATGATGTGGAGGACAGGGAGACAGAGAAGGGTCGTCTGGAAGAAGCCTTTGAGACATGTGACAGGGATTTAGATGAGCTGATCGTTCAGCATTATGCTGAACTCACCACCGCCATCAGGACCTACCAGAGCATCACTGAGCGCATCACCAGCTCCCGCAACAAGATCAAACAGGTAGAAATGAGAGATATGTATACACAGATATACTCTGGAGGGTTGAATAAGCCATTACTGGAGTTCATGCTTACATTGTTTCAGATGGATTTCAAAGTAGTGATGCTAAGCTGTGTGTAATCAAAAGCAAAACACGTTTTTCCATCCATTTGTACATAAAAAGGGTTTCTTATCACAGTTTTTAGGCTTTTTATCCTCTAACTGTACGTTCACACCAGAAGCTTCCAAAGAGGCAAAGTCTGTTGCGGACGCCCAAGAAGTGTCAAAAATATTTGTGGCAGCTTTGCTCGCTCATCACGTGAATCACTGAACGTTTGATCGTGCTTGTCAATTTAAAGGAGCCGCAAAGCGGACTACTGTCTTGAAAGCAGCGTAGTTGCTGCTTGCTGTTGTCCAGTCAAAAAGCTCATAGTTGGTTTGGTCAATGAAAACAGAAAACATATGTCATCCCATTCAAACCAAGCAAGGAAGACTTGCATGCTAAGTTGTAACATTAACCTGCAATTCTCTCCTCTGTTACTAACATTACACACTTTAAAACTCACCAGACCAACCAACTACCTCTGCGACGCGGTCCCAAGCCTCATTCTTTTTATTTTGGTCTCTGTAACCGAACAGCGACACATTATAAAGGACTGAGTGGGCGCAAACGCAAGTAATACACTCTAACAAAGTTACATGGCTTTTTCTCTGGGACCCGCTTCATCAAAGCAGTTCAGCATTCTGACTGGTTGCCGCTGAACCGCGTTAGAGCTCATTACCATAAAGTTTAACTCCCCTCCGGAGCCGCTCCGGTCGCTTTGGTTGCCCTAGACACGCGGTTGACGACCAGGTCCCCCAAGTCGCCCAAGTCGCCCAAGTTGCCCAAGTTGCCGGGCTCTCATTGAAAATGAATGACTTCCGCCGCTTTGGAAGCTCTGGTCGCTTTTGTTGTGAACGTATAGTAAGACTAAAAGACTGACTTCATTAATACAAATCCGTTTCACCCAAGAAGAAAACAACCTAGTTAAAAGTTGTCATCTTAAGTCTGAATCCTTAGCTCCTTTATATAATCTTCATCATCACACTTGTAAATCTTGTGGGCAACCCCTCGGTTCCTTCTATATGCAAGCCCATACAGATTCGGCAAAAGGGACATCCAGTGTCCTAGCACTTTTTCTCAGCAGGATAAAACTGTATTTTAACGAAGGTGTTTTGACACAGTTCAGCAGCTTTACAGAGAAAAAACTTCTGGCCCGTTTTCATGGGCCAAGGAAGAAAACATTACATTTGGAGTGGATTGGAATCATGGGGTGGATAAAAAAATTATTTTTCACTTTTGTTAATATTGCAAGATAGGGCATTTAGCCTTGGTGGAGACCTGTGCTCTCCAAGTGCCCTTCTACAGTAGTTTAAACAATAGGTCAGGAGAAACCATGCTTTACCACAAAACTGTTCTCGAAGTAACCTGTATGATAGGTGATATTTTTCTTTAGTGGAGCTTTAATCTGTAAAGACACATGTATGGCTCAAACACTAAGAGATAAGGAGTGACTTACTTTGTACCTTTTACCATTCAGCTTTCATAAGAACAGTTTTTTTAAAATACCTTTCCAGTATTTGCAGAAATGGCTAGATCTACACCTCCAAAATGTTTTTGTTTGTTGGCACTGCTGCACCTAAAATCTGCCTTGTGGTCAAGTATAATGTCTGACTTTTTTTATTTCAACTTGCTCTGTTCTGCAGGTGAAGGAGAACCTCCTGTCTTGTAAGATGCTGCTCCACTGCAAAAGGGACGAGCTGAGGAAGCTGTGGATAGAGGGCATCGAGCACAAGCACGTCCTCCAGCTCCTGGATGAAATCGAAAGCATCAAGCAGGTGCCTCAGCGGCTGGAGGCCTACATGGCGAGCAAGCACTACCTTCATGCCACAGATATGCTGGTGAGTAGATGGAAGGGAATGGATGTGTGAGTGTGTGTGAGCTGTGCAGTTGTTTCAGTAAGGTAAAAAGACAGACAAACAGAATGAAACAAAAAAAGAAATGCTTGATAGATTTGGTCTTTGGTGATTTGGTGTTTTGTTTAGTTTCGTGGTAACAGAGATGAAGGTGAGAAATGGAAAAAGGAAGGATTGTTATCTTGTTCATGAAGGTGTGGGAAGACCTATTGACATGTATTAATGCACATGAGGCAACACTGACGCAGTGTGCACAGTACACATACATAAACACCAGCTTCTCTATGAAGTGTTAATGCTAAGATTGATTTCCTGGCACCTCTCAGTCCTCTAAAGAATCATTTTCCAGCAGCCTTGAACAGTCCAGTGGGTGCAACTCTTTTACTTCAAGAGAACAGCATCTAAGTGCAGCGAGGAGCGCTGCAGGTGTGTATGTTTGCGTGCGCTCTTGTTCTTTTGATGTGTGTTTTGCAGTGTGCTCGGCAGGGGAGCTGGAGGATGGCACTGAGGTCTAAACGACCGGGCTCTGTGATCCCTCTGCTCCTTTCCTTCACTTCCCTTTTCCTCTCTCCCTTCTCTGTCACACCCACACATCTTCCTTCAGACTTTGGTAATAATTAGTTTGCTAGAATGGGGTTATCTGAGGAGGAGGAAAAAAGAGGGATGATGGTATGCCCAAAGGACCATGAAAAATCCTCTTTGTGGGGGTGGAAAGAAGTGGGACTTCAGTCAACCTGTGCTCAGTCAGTACAGCGTGTTTTTGAAAGGTTGTGGAGAGTTCAAAGTCAGTTGGACGCTTTCGCCTCTGTCTTGCACACTTCAAATGCGCTTTACTTGATCCGGATGGTTCATTGGTATGTAGAAAGCACACTTTAAAGCACATTTTATATGCCTCTACATATCAAAATGCTGTTGGTTGCATTTGTTCTACCTTTTGCTTTGGTGACATCTTTATGCAGTTCATGAATAAATAATGTATGAAAAGTCCACTTTAAATAACCCACACTTAAGCTAAAGTAGAGGATGTAAGTTATGATTATACAATGGCAGAATGTCATCCTTGAAATAGCATATTTTGTTAGGTTGTGAACTAACAAAGAAGTCCCAACTTTCCATATTTATTTAAAAGTTTTTGCACTGACATGTTGGACTTAATATGTATATATACTCCGATCAGCCACAACATTAAAACCACTGACAGGAGAACTGAATAACATTGGTCATCTTGTTGCAATGCAATGTTATGCTTGGAAACCTTTGGTTCTGGCATTCATGCGGCTGTCACTTGACACACACCATCCACCTAGACTTGAAAAGTCCCCCACAGCAGCACGATGCACCACACCACAATGCAGAAACTGCTCAGGAATGGCCAGAGGAATGTGACAAAGAGCTCAAGGAATTGAACTGACCTCCAAATTCCCCACATCCCAGTCTGATCAAGCATCCGTGGGACATGCTGGAACAAGTCCAATCCATCCAATCCATGGAGGTCCCATTTTGCAATCACACTGGACTCAAAGGATCTAGCAATGCCTTGGTGCCAAACACCACAGGATACCCAAGGAGGCCCCACAGTTGATCGGACTTGGCCCTGACCCAGTAAGGGATGGACATAGGACCTCTTGAGTACTGGCACACCCCACTTATGCTGGATCAGACTTAGATCTGGGGAATTTGGAGGTCAGATCAGCACCTTGAGCTTTTCATCACATTCCTTGGGCCATTCCTGAGCATTTTTTTGTGGTGTAGCAGGATACACTGCCCTGTTGGGGGGCCACTGCTATCAGGGAGTGTCGTTGCCATGAGGGGGTGTACAGTGTTTAAGTGGGTGGTGCGTGTCAAGTGACATCCACATGAATGCCAGGACCCAAGGCTTCCCAGCAGAACATTGCATATATCAAGATGATCAATTCTATTCACACCACCTGTCATTCATTTAAAGGTAGGATCTGGAGGATTTTCAAACAAAACAAAATATAGACATATACAAATGAAATCCTGCTTAATCATCACCTATGGGCTTCTACTCATGTGTGGTGGTGACTCTGTTTGCAGAGCTCCTGCCCTTTAACTGTATTTTGATGTTTTTGTGAGCTCTGACCACTTCTGGGCGGAGATTTCCCCAGCCAATGAGAGAGCGCAGGTGCCGTGCCCGAGCGTGTCCGAGCGTGCACCAGCGCGAGCCTTGCCTGAACCTCTTCTGTGAAGCTTTCTTCCGTACCTCCGGGCTCCGTACACCCGGGAGAGTTGAGCCTGATAGGAGGGGCCGAATTTGAATGTGTGTTTACAAACAGCAACTGGAAAATCCTCCAGACCCTACCTTTAATGTCTCGGCTTAATAGGTAATTTTTATTTTTTAACATGGTAAAAGTGTTGACGATAAAAATCTGAGGAGCGACCTGACCAAGAGGGCAGTATAAATTTATTTACAACAGTAAACCGAAGCAGACAAGTACGACTGTCACACACTGCAAATGAGCAAGCAAATGCATAAATACATCAAATACATTATAATACATAAACAAATTAGTGAAATTTTCACATTGACCAAGAGTGCTCTTTTCTGGATCCTTTCAAATTGACTTAAATTTCCCCATAGTAATCAGCTCCAAAAGTTTCCAGGAAGATAGGGCAGCGTTTTTACCTCATCAGTTTGAAACTGAGCACCAGCATCTAGAATACTGTGAGAGCGCAAGCCATATTGATTTTGATTTTCACACATTGATGTACACAGATAAGAAGGAACCAGCCCAAGCAGAGACATATATATAAAAAACCAACCAATGCGAAGTCTGCAGACATACAGAGATAGCAATTAAGCAACAGCATACAGTGTATGGTGCTGTACATGGTTCCTACAACCTGTAAGACACAATGGTGTGCAGTATCCAACTTCCTTAGGCACTGGTCAAGGGCATTCATATAGAGCAGATCACCGCAGTCCAATAAAGGTGAAATGAAGAGACAGGATTTATTCCTGAAAAAGAAACTTGCTTTCAGTTTTCAGCTTGGAAACAAGGTTGTCAATGTGTGGTTGGAATGACAAGTTCTGATCAATAATAGCAGCTGAATACGGAGCCAAAATAATAGCTCGCAGTGAAGTGAGTTGCAGAACAACCTGTACATGCTGGATACTAAGAGGTCAAACAGCAGGTTTGGTGTAGGCTGCTGTTGAGCAAGGTGATTAATGGCTATGTGAGAAAAGTTGGTGTCTGGTTTCAGTGTAAACCTGGTTCAAAATATTCTGTTTCTGGTGCATATCAGCTTGTGAAATGTACAGTACATGGAGTGTAAATCTCTCAATACAAACTTACTTTACACTGTAAACTGGCCAAAGGAATAATGTCACCCAAACTGAAAGAAGTTATCTCTTGATATCAAGAAAATATGATTATCAGACATAATATGACAATTAGGTTTATATGAAATCCTTAAAGAGTCTCTTGCAGTGTTAACTGCATCTTTCCCCCTCTGATATAATGTATACTGCCTCGATACACACACCCTCTGTGTCTCTCCACTGTAACATCATACTGCCTGTGTCACTTCTCTGAGAGTCCCTGAAGTGTTTATTCCCATCATGCTGTCACTCATTACAGCACTCATCTGTCAGATTAACGTCTCCGTGGTTTTCACATGCGCCTGCTGTTGCCTCTCCTCTCCTCATACTCTATTTCTCCCCCTCTTTCAGTATTTCTTGAACAAAAAGTTTTAAATGTTTTGTGCTGACAGACTCACACAGTATTTATCTTTCGTATTTTTGCTGTGTAGTGTGGCAGGAGTAGACTAGCCAGGAATAAATGTCCAAGCCTCTCTATCTCCTTCACTGTCTCTTACTCTCCATGACGTTGTATTTGTGTGTGTGCCTGTGTGTGTGTGTTTATGTGAGTCTTATCTCCAAGGGTTGACAATTAGAATTCAGACTATGCTCTCTGTCTGCTATTGAATGGCAGTCTTAGACCCCATGGGTTTGGTTAAAAATGAGATTGGCTTTGGTTCCAGAAAAAGTCCTCTCCCTTCTTTCCTCTCCCTTTATCTTCTCATATTCCCTTGTTCCTGTAGTGTCACAAAACCCAGGTGCACATACAACTGCCAACTTCCCCCATGGAGCTCGGAGCTTAGTGATAAGCTGTCATACCTCTCTCCTCCGTTCTGTCCTTCTCGCCATCTCTCTTGCTCCCAAGCAAATTCACCAGAGGCTTCATATCCCTCATTACGCTGACAGGCCCGGCCCCCTAATGATGTTAACCAGCCTTCCTCTGTCATCTCAGCCCAATGGTAATGAGATACCCCCCCCCCCCCCCCCCCCCCCACCCCCNAATTCACCAGAGGCTTCATATCCCTCATTACGCTGACAGGCCCGGCCCCCTAATGATGTTAACCAGCCTTCCTCTGTCATCTCAGCCCAATGGTAATGAGATACCCCCCCCCCCCCCCACACACACACAGACACATAAGTGTTAAATGATTTACAGTTATACAATCACACACATATAATCACACACAGACACATCTGGGGGTTTGTACACACAACCACACACACACATAGGACATGCAAACCCTCGCAGGCATGCCGAGTTATTCTATTAAACCAAAGGGGGGTGATCATGCTGCGCATTAGCTCATCTTGTCACTAATGTGGCTCTCATTTGCATCAACACACACTTGACCCATGCACCCGACGCAGCATCCACCCCCCCTCCTGCTACCCATTCCCTCCTGGCATGCCCTGGCCATGCAAATATTCTTTGCAGTGCTATCATCTGGCCATTAGTGCCCTTGAAATACACACAGAAATGCATTCACATAAATACACACGTGCAGAGTGGCACATTTTATTTAATGGCATGTAGATTTATTAATTGCAATCATGCCACAACCACTGCTGCTCCTGCTAATGGAAGCTAAGGAAAGAGCAAAGGAGAGAGGGAGAATGGGTGGATTTGGAGAAATTTAGAGCGTGACTCAGAAGAGCTTGAGAAGACTTTGAATCAGTTTTTGGAGGGAAATGTATTTGTCATTTATTGAGCATAATAGTAAGGTTGTCAAGATTTTTATACTTTTTCGATACCACATTTTTAACTCTCTCAACCCCTCTCCGGGCTGGGGGAGAGTTACTGCCTCAAGCGAGGGAGTTCAAGTATCTCGGGGTCTTGTTCACGAGTGAGGGTAGAATGGAGCGTGAGATGGATCTTTGGTTCGGTGCAGCTTCTGCAGTGATGCAGGCGCTGCGCCGGTCCGTCGTGGTGAAGAGGGAGCTGAGCTGGAAGGCGATGCTTCAGATTTACTGGTCCATCTATGTCCCAACCCTCACCTATGGTCATGAGCTTTGGGTAGTGACTGAAAGAATGAGATCACGGATGCAAGCAGTCAAAATGAGTTTCCTTCGTGGGGTGGCTGGGCTCAGCCTCAGAGATAGGGTGGGGAACTCGGACATCCGGAGGAAGCTCGGAATAGAGCTGCTGCTCCTTCGCATCGAAAGGGGTCAGTTGAGGTGGTTCGGGCATCTGATCAGGATGCCTCCTGGGCGCCTCCCGCTGGAGGTGTCCCGGGAACGTTGGAAGCTGGAAAGTGTTGCTGGGGAAAGGGACGTTTGGGGTGCTTTGCTTGGCCTGCTGCCCCTGCAACCCGCCCCGGATAAGCGGATAGATGGATGGATGGATAGATGGATGGATGTTTAAAATGATACAGTCTAAATACAGCCGATGGAATGAAGGTACTAAAGCTATCTAAATAAAACCCCAAACAAATCTACAATCAGATTTTCAACTCAAGGCTGCACAGATAAAACAACAGGGAAGAAAATCAACTGTTCCTTGACCTGTTGCTGTTATAGCAGTCTGTCTAGCAGCAAACCCACCACATGACTGGAGGTTTGTGTTGCGTGAATTTTTTCTGTAGCAGCACTACGAGCAGCTTGTTCATTAAATTAAAAAATAATAAAAAAAGATCATATTTTGTGTGCCTAGGACTTTTTAAAAAACTTTTTGCTGTGGTATAAACAGTTGAATCAAGTTTTCTATACTAGTATTGTGTTGAAGTTTAAAGTTCTGGTATTGTGACAAAAAAATATTGTAGTGTCTGTCATTGTGGTTGTTTATCTCATTGCAAACATGGAGTGAATCTTCAACATTGCAAGCTCTCTGGGAGCTTCTTGCACAATTGTCGTGAATTGAAGAATCTTGAAGATTGGCTAACAGTTTAATAGTAAGGGAATGTTTGGGATGAATAAGGCTTTGACTGCACAATGACCAGCCGTTGAGTTTCTCAATTTACATCGAAAGCAGAAGGTGTAATTTCAGATAGAATGATCTACAGGTGGTCTGACAAGTCAATTTGACTGTCATTACGATCATATTTCCATTAGACACCATATAATATTTGTGCAGATTTTCCACCAACTGAGGAATACTAATGACAGGTTTGTGGGTTAATAAATTAGATTTCTTTTCTCTGTATAGCTCATATGCAGCTATGATTGGGTAAGAATTCAATATGACCACATAGAGATCTTCGAGGGATTTTTTCTGTACATGATTGTCCTGTATTTGTGAGGTGGAATTTTACTAGGAGTGTCGAAGAACAATGAATGTTGGTTGTGTGATTATATGTTTTTCAGTGGCCATGAAAGTTTTATGTTAATTGGCCACAGAATGAGTCGCATTACATTTTTACCTTTTGCTGGGGTGTCTCTGGTTGAATTTCGGGCCAGGTATCTTTTTCATGTGTTCTGCTGTACTTGTCCTTTCTGTAGCTTTGTGGGCGAGAAGGAAATCTTCAAATATCAGACACTGAAACTTGAAATCTACAGCTAAGAATAACCTCTGATTGGCTGGCATGTTGTCATATGCAGGTGTCAGCTGTGGACTCCTTGGAAGGCCCCCTGCTGCAGGTGGAGGGGCTTGGGGATCTGCGCCTGGAGCTCCACAGCAAGAAGCTCAACATCCACCTGGTGCTCATTGATGAGCTGCACCGACATCTCTACATTAAGTCCACAAGTCGCCTGGGACACAAGAACAAGGACAAAAATGCTGCTCGTCTTCCAGGGTAAGGGCTGGTTCCTTATTTCTTATTATATGGTTACCACTTTGGGGAGTCCAGATGTCCACACAAGAATAGAAATGTGAAAATAGGACATCAGTGTCACCAGGGGAAGCTTGGCTATTTACTTATTTGTGCTTGCGCAAAAAATGTGATTAATGTTTTAGTATTGCTTTTGATCTTGTGCAAGCACTTACAGTATTTTGCACAGTTGCACAACTGGTGGTCAGAAATGTTACTGTCTCATTTTAAGATACAGGAAGTAAAGACTTAAAATTGCTGAGATATGAAAAATAGAACTTTATGAATTGTATTCTCATGTTGCAAAGCAAATCTCAAAATATTGGGTGACATGTTTTTAAAAATAAAAAAGAAATCAACGCCTATCACTGTAATGTCAATCATATCAGGGGCTGTATTCACAAACATTCTGAGAACACTCTCAGAGCTCCTAACTTAGCCTAAAATCTTTTAGTCAGGAGTCCTAGCTTAGGAGTGATTTAGGAAAATTCTCAGAGCAACTCTGAGTGAGGAAGGGACAGAAACTTTTTAATCTAGTGAGGTGGCATGATTGACCCTGTTGCTAGGTATAATGCTTTCTTTTAACAGATGTGATGGGTTGTCACAGACACGGCCTTTTGTGAGCCTGCTAGGTGTGGACACCCAGTGGAAATGAAGTGAACTGCATCACAATATAAGACTGAAAATGCTGTCAGACATTACGTTGACATGCAGCTTGAGAAAATCAAATTATGGGCTTAGTCTGACTGAAACTGGACTTTTAAATGCATGTAAACATCTTAGTCTGACTGAAATTGGACTATCCGTAGCTCGACTAACACACCTAGATAATTCGATTGAAAACCGAACTGTTTGATGCATGTATCCACTTAGTCTGACTGGAGTCGCACTCGGCATACTGTGCATGCACCACTTTTTCTTTTGCGGGCTTTCACCTGGAAGAAGAAGGAGATGACGTAGCCACAGTTCAGTATAAACTGTAGCAGTGCAGTAACTCTTGGAAAAAAGAACAAACACCATGGCGACCGAGAAGAACAAGACGCACTTCTGGACGGACGAGGAAACTACATTCATGCTACGACATTGTTAGTGTGATGGAAGGTTGAGACAGACCCAAGTCATCACTGCTGGACTGTTACATTTTTTCCAGTTTACTCAAATGTCTTAGTAACAGTGTAAGGTGGGAAATGTGTGCATATGCCTAATGACATCAACCACACATAGTATCCCTGCACGATCTGATCTGTAGCGTTTCATTTACTCACTGTCATTCAGCGTTTGGAAAATATTTCTCTGACCTCTTTGTGTTTCCGCCATTTTCTCCTCTGATTAAGAAACTCTGAACCCTCTGAAGTCCTCCTTCCTACTCCAAACAGCTTTTAACTTTAGGAGCTCTTTTAAGGTCTAAGATGCTATGTGAATAACTTATCTTTACAGGGACCTAGTCTTTATTTTAAGGGGATATTCGAAGAAAATGCACAATTCTAAGAGTTTTCTTAGAATTTTTGTACTTGGAAGCTTTGTGAATACGGCCCCTGGATCCTGGAACCAACAACACTCATATTTTGTTTTTGGCTTGGGTGCTCAGAGCAGAGGATCCAGAGGATGGCTTTTTCACCTAGATTTCTTGGCATGGCTGAAACCGATACAAGGCAGTGCATGCGAGAAAAGTTGTGTTTTATGTTACAACAAAGATTTGGGCAAAATTTGTCCCTAATCCTAAGTAAATGATGTTGGGTCACGTTTTTTTCCTCCACTTTTGGCTATTGTAAAATTTGTCTTAAATTTCATTCTGAGTGGCACCTGAAAAGTCTAAAAAAAACTTAATCTCACTTGCCTTATGCTGTAGGAACCCTGTATTAACATACATGTAAGATTCTGGAAAGCTGTAGTTATTTTTCTATGGGTTCACACAACAAACACTGAATATATTTTATTTCATTTTCTCACAGTGTATCACTAATATACCTTTTAAGTGTGTGCAAGGTTGAGAGAGATGGAGGGAATGAGGTCCAAAAAACAGTTATTGACTGCTATAAAATAAATCTTTTAGCTGGTTTGTTTGGTCTGAGGTACCAAAAGCCTTTCTTGTTTGCCTATTATGTAGTAAACAGAGATGTAGCCTTCAAAGCTCCTTCTTCTTTGAAAAGTTTTGACTGTACAGATGTGTATTCATTACGAGTTATTCCACTGCTGCCGGGACAACATGGCAATTATTTACTGTATGGAAACCTAGCCAATTACTGACAAAAACAATTAGACCCTGTGTTACTTGTTGCTCTATTTCTTCATGTTTGTTCTCTGTGCTGTGAAGTTCCAAAGAAACAGATGGAAAAGCACCCCGCATCATTTATTGTAAAGAGTCTGTAAAAACATCAGATATATATTTAAACAAGCGGTTTTAAAACCTGGGAGAAATTGTCAGTTATCAGTTCCTAGCGGTGAAGAAATGAGAGAACAAAATTAAACAAATATAGTTTCTGTGTGACATGAAGTAGGTTGTGCAGCCATCAGGAGAATAACTTAAGCCATACCTCCGTGACCCAAGATCCAGTTTCTTAACTTATTAGGGATAATGCAGCACAGTGGCTTTGAACACACTGCTGACGCTGTTCTGCTCCTGTGAATGGCGTTCAGTTTGAGTATTGCTTGCACTTTTACATGCGTGTCTGTGTGTGTGGGGTGCAGTAATTATGGTGGCAGTGGGTTGGCGAGGTACAGTGATTTATTACTGAGCCAGTGACAGGTCCTGGCCTTCCTGTATTGGGTCGCCTCTAACAACAAGCCAGCCTCCATACACCCCACTCACTTAGCAGACACAGTGTGTTTATACCGCCCAACATAAAGGACCTGGATTGCTTCCACCTCCGGCTTAAGGCTTGATAAATGGCTCATTGGAAAACAGCACCAATCCCACCCAGAGATGCAAGGCTTTTTTTGTTATAGCAGTAGATTGTTTTTGTTAGAAAAGGGCAGGTTAGTGGGTGCATTTCTGTCAGCGCATACTAAACTTTTATATGTGTATAAAAAACTATTACTCCAGTTTTTTCGGAGTTAATGTGAACCTATTCCTCTCACACATGACTCGACAATAAATTGAATCTAGTCTAATCTAATCTAATCTAATCTAATCTAAGGGGCTGTTTACATGCCGTGTTTTTGTGCCCTGAAATCCATAGCTGGCAATGTAGGTGTGCAGAATGTGCACTCAAAAGCGAGAGCGGCGTTCAGGGTGTGACAACAGTTGGAATGCAGCAATAAAACTGGGTATCAGTAATCGATACCTTTTAAGATATCAAGTAAAATAACCCAGAACCAAGTAGTATCAAAACTTCCTAAGTCAAACAATGCCTGCATTTGATCCCTTTTGTTCCCATAAGAATTATTTCAAGTGAAGTACTCTATTGGTATCAGTATGGTATTGGTACTGGTATCGTAACTTTATAAATGATACCCAGCCCTGAGCAGTAGCTCATGCCATGTGAAGAGGAACAACCAATCACAGCTGGCATATCACTTTACTTTTTTCGATCAGTATCACTCTATCTTAACTATGGAGGAGAAGCTGATCATTTTAATTCATGGCTAGACAGAGCTGTAAACTTAAAACTTCAGTATGAAGGCTATGATACGGTGCTGATTAATGTTGCTTAGCAACATGAGACGCAACCTGCCTCCACGCCCTTTGAAGTTGGCACTATAGGCTGAATCCAGACGTCTGCACTTCACCGTACTTGCAGACTTGTGGACTTTGCGGGCGCATTCCCGAAAAGTCTGGGAGTGCTTAGGGCTGTCCAAAGCTACAATTCATCCAGTCCACAAGGGGCCTCAAGTGGACTCTCCAGAGAGTCCGCTTGGGGTGACTTCAGCAGACTTCACTGATTTAATAACCCACAAGTCATTGCAATACAGACGTGATGTTGTGGGTTTTTCAACTGCCAAAAAAAACAGTTATTGATAGGTAGGCCTATTAAAATGTTACTTGAATTGTGTAGACCAGAAATAATATTTAACCACATCATGATACAGAGATATGTTTAAATACAGTGTGCAGTGAAATAGGCTAAAAAAAATGGCCAAAAAACAACAAAAGAAGGTCTTCAATTTATTGAGTTATAGTCGTGTCCTTATTTACAAACATTTCTGTTTTTGAACGCGTGTAGCCTTTTATAAAAAGATGTATTAATACATTTTTGTTTAGTGACAAAAAAAGTTAATACATGGGATTTATATCTTGTTATCTGCAGGAACACATGAGTAGGCAGTGTTCATCAACTTATACAGTATGACATATATGTCAATATGACAGCAGCAATGTTTGAACATTTCCACGTCTACGAGTTAAACACTCGAGGGCTGTTTATCAGCCGCTTGCATTCTCTGCCCTCGCAGACTTTACACGATGACAGTGAATACGTCACACTCCATACAACTGAAGTCCGCAAGGGCTCGATCTGCAAGTCCAGAGGGTGGACATTTGCATTCTGCCATAGCAGCTTCCCAAAAGTGAAGCCAAAATATCTGAATTGCCCCCTGGTGGCTGGCTGCAGTACAGGTCATAAACCCCGCCCCCTTCATGGTAACATTTAACATTTAGGACATTTAGCCAAACAAAAACTCAAAGTCAATACCGTTGAGATCACTACTATGCAGACTCTGGCCGCAAATGGTGTCACCAGTGCAAGATGGCACTGGGATATTTTGGCTGGAGTTGGAGGAAATGGAGACGTGTTTTTCATTTTTTTATCCAGTCTATAGAGTAGCATGGAGTAGCAGCCAGTGCCTGACCTTGTGTTTTCCAGGCAGTAAAAGACACAACATGTGTCCCGGCCTTAATGCAGTTGCAATATCATACTTTATATGAGACAGAAAGCCTGACATTCACTAACATGACCTTTTTTATATTGATAATCACTATCCCTGGATTCTTTTTTTCTCCTCACAGTTCCACGACCAAAGACACATCTCCAATGCCAGTGTTGGATGTCAGCAGCTTGTCCACCCCGCGCAAGCTCTTGGATTCATCACAGTTCAGCACACCTGGATCCAGCAGTGGTAAGGTCCTTATGTCAAATCAGATAGTGGATTAAGAAGGAATAATAAAAGGGTGGTGGCTTGGCAAAAAGAAGGTGAGAAGATTATGAGAAGGAAAAGAGATGCAAAAAGTACTGGGAGTTTTAAGAGGATGTTTCACGAAAACAAACAAAAAAAACATTTGTTATATGGTTTGCTCTCCATTAAAATTGCATACATTAGGAGCTCTGCGGAGATAAATACATCAACAAAGCAGTGTTGTTGGTCTCTTTGGATAACAAAGTGTGTGGATTTCAGTTTGCAATTTTACTTTCACTCTGCCGATATCCTTAGTGATAATGAAGTCATTAGCATCATTCTGGCTTACATCCATTTGCATGTCATTACGGGTGTGTATTGCCAACACTTCTCTCACACACACACAGTATTATTGAATGCACACAGAAATTGCTGATCCGAACTATTGTACAGAGAACTGAACACATTACTGATGCCTCTTCGCACAGGCTCATTGTACCCACATTTCTCTCCTTGCAGTGTGTGTCATAACATCTTCAACTATGATCATAATATACATTCCCTTTTGCTAACATTATAATCATCTTGTCTCCCCCATCCGTACCATTAGTCACCCAGCATCTCTGTCATCACAGCAGGGGGACGGCATTCATTACGCTCAAACTGGTAACCAGTGCTGTAACAGGGACTGATAACGCAGACTATAACTGTATTCAGGAATGTATGAATTCTCTCTTGGTTGTAGGGGCGTAGAGTCAGCACTGCATTCCTTCCAGGCAGAGAACAGAGAAACGCAAACAAGAAGATAATGAAAAAAGTTAATCCTGCAATAACTTGGTGTTCCCTTGGTGTTTCTGAGATTTTATATTAAGCCTGGTATTTTTTTTTTTTTCACCACCCACTCTTGGCGTTCGAAGTTAGCGACTCATGGTTTCTTTTTAGCTCTGTGGATGCCATGCAACCATACACTGTCCTGTGCATACCACTCACAAACATATAATCTTATTGCTGCTGCTACCTAACTTCCAGACTAATCCCTGGGGATAAATTAAATTCTACCTTAGCATTTGATTGGTTCCTGAAAAGCAAGGTTTCCTTGAAAGCTGTGATGGCAGCCAACATTCTTATTCCATCCAGTGGTTGCATAATTAAACTCGTGTAGTTCTCTCTGTTCTCTGTGTTTCTGTCTCTTTTGCTTTTAGCTTTTATTTCTTTGAGGGCTTATGTACGGAAGCAGGCAGGTGAGAGGCAAGTGAATAAAAAAATTCTGTGGTCCCTTTTCTAAGTCTGATCTAAATTGTTTTCTCGCCTGTGTTCAGGATTTAAGAACAGGTAAAAAAGGTTTTGCAGGGATAATCAGTCCCTCGAGGATTTCCTGGGCAGTTCTTTGTGATTGTTGCGGCCTGAAATGCCTAATGTCACCGCAGCTTTTCTATAAAATTATGATGCATGTTGGGTTAATTATTGGCATTTTTTTTTTTTTTTACAGTGAAATTGCAAAAATAGTTGTGATGCTGTCTCAGATTAAGAGCGTATTATTATGGGGGTAGGGGCATCAAAACTGATCAGCTGTTTGACGCAGGGCTGAAGGACCGTCCCTGTGAGAGGCTCTCTTCCTGCTCTCTTTGCCCTGTTAGCATGAGCTAACACAGCACAACGTGATCCCATCACTATTTGTCGTATTTTGCCACTTTGGCAGGAGCCCCGCAGCAGTTGACAATGAGCTGTGAGTCTCACACAGACAGCAAAATGTCTTGACTGTCGTTAAACCTGAAAATGACCATTGGATAACGTTAGCTTTGTTATGCTATCTGTTAGCTCTGTCACTGTGTGTCTGGGACTACAGTCACAGAGCTCCAGTTCTGTAACAGCAGTCTCATGAAAAAAAAGAGAAAGAGAGTGGCTGTGTAAATCAATATGCTGCGTGCAACTTTACAATGAAATGAGATTTTACCCCTTTTAAATAGTCAAATTTGCACCAAAGTTGCTGTGATTGGACAAAATTGCAAGGCTGTACAGAATTTACGGGGACTGGCTGAATTAGCATTAATTGTTGTGATTGTGACATTGCAAAATTCTGTAGGGACGAGGGATGTTCCTGGCGACTAATTTCCCTGTCAAATCAATGAAAATTTTAAATAAGACTAGTCGATTAGTCTAAAAAAGGGAAACACTCAGAAAACAGTCAGAATTTAGCACAATTTATTGTTAAGTATTTAAAACATTGTCCCAGTAAATTTTGTGTGCATTAAGAGCACTTTGAAGCCTTTAATCACAATCTTTAACAACCATGTCAGATTTCAAATAGTTTATCATAAAATTTCAGCTGAAATGAGAGGCATTTTGCGCCGTGCAGTATGAATGTAAACCCTGCACATTATCTGACAACAACTAAAAGAAAAACAAAAAAAGATAAACTGCTGCTGAATTCATTGCGGAGATCAAAGTACTGCCAAACCTCGCTGGTTTTGCAAGAGGACATCTCTCCAGTTTCCCACCGTGCTGTTTTAAAACTCCAGTCTACTCGAGCATTACTACGGGGAGGGGGACTGCTGTCTGACGGCTCTGTAGCACCCCCTAGTGGCAGGCGGCTGCATGATAGTTAAGCGGCCTTGTCCATGAATAAAACACTAATTGGTGTAACCCACTAATATTTCTGTTTTAATCATTTAGACGTTTAATGGTGTGCATCCCCAGAAGGGACTGGATAATCTTTCCAAGTTCCATGAAGATTTAACTTAAGTAACTTGTAAGTACTCTTACATAAATTGCTAACACACAAGATATGTACCTTGCGTTTAGAGTGCATGGAGAAGTTAAAACTCACCTGGAAGAAAACATGATAGTGGTGCACGTCAGCCTCTTGTGGCCGAAATGAGTATGACAGCAACAAATACTAAGAAAAATGATCCTCACCAAAATAATAAAAAAACCAACCCTTTTTTATCACCTGTTTTCATTGATGAAAAGAAAAAAAAGATGTTACATAAAAATGATCCAGGCAAAACCTTTTTTTCCCCTTTCTGAAGTCATAAAGACAGCGAGAGAGAGCTTCTGCACATATGTCATCTACAACTATCATTTCATTAATGTATGTTTTACTCTACCTCTTTTCATTCACTCAGCTCAACCCATCACCGTGAATGTGTGTGCCATGACCCGAAACACACAAACACACATACAAATGTACGATCTGCCACTAATACATTATAAATATCTGTTCAGTTCACAACCCAATGGACCTGAAAGTAAAAGCTAAACCACAGCTTTCCCCACATTATGCAAAGAGAACACTGGCAATTAGCCACCCCCAGGCGGTAAGTGCCTATACACCGTCATGCTAACAACAGTGGTCACGACACAGCAGCCGGCTTCCATCAATGGCCTAGCTTGCCATTTTGTCTAATAGCATTAGAGCACCTCATTTGTAGCTAGTAATTGTCATAATTATTACACAAACTACAGTTGGAATAGAGGAAAAGAGGAAATACACCCAAAGTCCATTAACTTGCCATAAACATTAACTCTCTTAACGTGCTTTGATGGGGAATTGGGAGGCCCCATCTAATGGAAATTAGAGCATCATTCAATGCTGCCACTCTCAATTTAGCCCCTAATGTGGCTAAGTCAGATGGAAAGAGCCTGAACGGGGGGAGGATAACAGGATAGGTGCAGGTGTGTGCGTTTAAAAGGGAGAGATGTATATTAATAGATGCAAAGCTGTAATTTTATTTGTTTTAGTTTGTTATTAAAAAGGGAGCAGAAGAATTTTCATTACTAGGTTTGTACATATGTAGCTGTTATGTTTGTGTTAATGCCACCAGATTTCTGAAATGTATCAAAGGAAACACAGAGCGCCTCTTTTATGTTTGCCATATGAACATTAGGTCAAGAGAATATTGCAGATTTGCGATGTTTGTTTGACTGTGTGATGTGGAATGTCTCCAAGGACTTTGTCTGTCAAGTCTTAAATGGACAGTTCACCCAATTTCTCTCTGAAAAGAGACAGTGCTGTTGATCTTTTCAGATCTATTAATTTGGTGCTTTGAGCACCACAAATGCCATCTAGTTCCATTATATTAGAGAGAAAGGCAGACATCTCTATGGCTCATATCTCCAACACTTGGCAGTTCACGCCTTAACAATCTCAACTGATAAATAGCACTACAGGTTAGAGGACAAATATGTATTTTGAAATTGGGGTGAACTCTTCCTCTAGGAGCACAATGGCTCAAAACATCCTACATAAAATTAGACAAGTAGTCAATAAATGTGCAATTACAAGCAAACAATGTGTGGTCGTTTTAATTCTTCTTTTGTCAGTGTCTTTCTGCCATTGACCATTGCAACCTATGTGTATGTATATCTTGTCTGTAGTGCGTGAGCTGCAGCAGGATGTGCGGGAGTTGAACCAAGCAGACCTCTCTGAGGTGGATCCAGAGGAAAACAGTGCTGAGTTCATGGGCATCCTTATCAAGGTACATACATGAACACTGCTGAACAATACACACACTGTTAGCTGTGAATTTTCACACCACAATTATGTAACAGTTGTGGTCCATGTCGTTATTTTAGTGCCTCTGTGTTCTTACTTCAAGTAATGTGATTTTATTGTTGTTTTCCTCAGGCTCTGGCCAAGTTGAAGAAAATCCCGGAGACCATCAAAGCCATAATGGAGCGGCTGGAACCTGAGCTGAAGCAGATCGTCAAGAGGTCCACCACTCAGATAGCAGACCACGCTTACCAGAGAGGAGAAAACTTGGCCCAGGAGAGCCAGCCGAGGTAGAGTAATGAGACAGGGGGGGATAAGGAAACACACACTGAAGGAGAAAGGCACTGTGTTAAAATATCATGGCTTCCTGAGAGTGGGAAACGATTCCCCGGAGAGTAAGGATTGCTACAGATCAGTGAAAAAATGGAGACTCGAGGTTAATAATAGATAGTAAATGAACAGTTACTAGATAGCCATGAAGAGGAAACTATAAACAGTTCTGTGGAAAGATGAAAGCCATCTTTTTGAGATGTTTTCCTGAAAGAGGATAATAAGTAGAATCAGCAGTGTTTCAAAAACGTGATCAGTGTAAGCAGCAGTATGCAGCTACTGTTGTTACCACTGAAATAAGACCTTAATAAAGCTGTCACTTGTAATCCCCTCAGTATTGTATCTATGCAAGAGTTTTATTAAAGCAGCCTGTGTGCTTATTCTTCTGTAGCTATAGTATTCCCATTAGACTCAACTCTCCAGTGTTATTAAGCACAAGGTGGCATCTCTCCAGTGATTGGTAACATGTATTCTTACCAATGCCGTACAGCTCTTTATAAATAGTAGTATAGCTTTGATCAGTCACTAGAGGTGGGCTGATTTCTGGTTTTGACGGTCCAGTCTGGTAAAGGTTAAAAGTTTGATTTTATGAAAACTGGCTGAGCTGGTATTTGTCATTATAACACGTTCTGGCAAATTGAAAAATAGCCTTAATTAGCAACCTGTGCCGACAGCAACATGGCGCTAAATCCAACTTAAATAGCATTAATAAAAAGCAATATGACAATGTGATTAACAAAATATTATGTTTGTTTATAAACAGGCTAAAGGAGACACTAGTGTCTGACAGCTTTTGAGCTGAGCAGTGACAAAATGAAAGAGATTAAATTTCAGTAGAGATGGGAAGAGGGACGTGCAGCGCACGTTGTGTTTGTTTATAAGAAAGTTCATGTGTTTTTTGGGGTGACGAGGCAAGACGTGGCAGAGTTAGTTTCTCAAGAAAACTAAAACCGTAACTATACATTCATTTTGGATTTGAAGCCAACGAAAGAGGTGTCCCAGTTAAACGCGAGCGACACAATGGACAAGGAACAACTGATTCATGAAGTCAAAATGAGGAATTATATATACCAGGGGTGTTAAACATATGGCCCATGGGCCAAACGGTCCAAACCGGCCCACTGGATGACTACACTAAGAGATGCCAGGTTTCAGGAGCAAGTTAAACAATTCGTTGCCGACTTCATGTAGAATTTTGCCTCATACGGTAGGCTTTTCCACCCTGACCAGAATACAGTTCTCTGATATAACAATGAATACTTACTGTAACCATGTTTAAAGATACTGAACATTGTGCAAAATATTGTCAGTCAGCAGCTTCAGTTCCAAAGAATCTGTGTCAGGAAATGTGTGTATGAATGCACATGTAACGACAGTGAGAAGTAGACTGACTGAATGTGGAAAAACTGAGACATACTGTTGAAATTGCACTTATTTTTCTTAAAACATCTCAGGCTGTTCATCTGTTTTGAAAAGGACGAATGTCTACAGAATGTACTTGTAATTCTCAACACTAAAAAGGTGAAAATATTGAAGCGGATGCGACTTATAGGTTATTACACAATGGTTTTATTGCTCCGGCCCATCTGAAATCGAATTAGGCAGTATGTGGCCCATGAACTAAAATGAGTTTGACACCCCTGATCTATACCACACCTCCTTATTTCACTGCAAAACACAAAATGAGGTCGCAGCTGGCTGGAGGGAGATCACCAGGGAGCTGAAAGTTTCTGCTAAATGACCATCGCTACTTGCTGTTAGCTATATTGTAATTGTCATTTCCAGTAAATATCACAATACAAAACAGTTGTTTTCTGCTTAAAAAGTAATGTTACAAACGTAGAAAGACAGCAGGTTACTCACCCAGATCTTGAGCGCACAGCTGTTATTTGCGTGGGTTGTTTACATAATGTAACAAAAGAACATATTGAATGGATTCAGCGTGGACAGAGAGCGCCGATGTTACGTTATGAGATGTGAAAGTCAGATGCTTATTTGCTGTTAGGACACGGCGTCATTACGTTCCACTCAGGAGCAGCAGCTGAGTCAAGTACGAGTCGACACCTGGTAAAATTCAGTATAGCGTTCCAGTCTGGTGTTTGGCTTAATATCAAACCAGTCTGAACATCTTCACACTGGCCCAACCCTATTAGTAAGCAGTCATTTTTGTTGCTAACACACAGTAAGTCTTATTTGTATTTTTAGAGCTGACAGTAAAGGCAGCAGACAACATGTTTTGAATGCAGTCCCAGGGTGTTCATAGTCAGACAGTCAACCAGGTATGAAACACAGTAAAGGCTAGCACTGGAGTCACGCCTGCCTCAGACCATGAAAACAGATACTCTGCTGCTTTAAACCTAGACAAGTCATGGTTAAACACACCCACACACACACACACAAACAACCTCACACCTGCCGTAGAGGACTGCTACATTTTAAAAGCAGTCACATCAGCTCCTGCAGACATACACATGCAGCGAGCAAGACTCGGGAAACACAGGTCTCAGTCCAGTGATCCTGAACCATTTAAGAGGAACGTCTTGTTTTCTGTCAGGGATGTTCTCTCCGGCCTCGTCTGCCTCCCCTCTCCGGTCTGCCTCCTGAATCTCATCTGACCTCAATGTAACAGGCCACCGTGTAGCTCATTCCCAGCTCCACTCCGTACAGATTGTTTTAAGTTTGCCCGCGCACGCATATGTGTGCGAGCGCTTAACGTCGCATTTGTGTCGGAGCATTTGGGCGAACACTTAGAGGTTTATGTGTGTGTGTGTTTGTACTCGGATGCATACACACCTAGTTCTGCCTATGCTCACTTCAATTTAAAGTCAAGGCTTGTTGCTATGGAAACTCCAACCAGTGTACCACTTGTAGGGAACAATGGTCTTGCATATTGCACACTATATTTTATAGCACTGCAGACTAGCAGGCAACACTTAAGCACTTTACAGCAAATACGGCAGTGTGGTGGCTTTACTCTGGGAGGTTTATGTTCTCAATCACGTCCTCTGTGATCAGCCACATTGAAGTGCATTTTCTCAACTCCTTTCACTAGATTTTACTTTTAGTAAGATACTCCATACAGGTTCCCACTTCATGCAGCACAGTTATTAGCATGCACCACTGATCTGTGAGTAGCTCAGTTTAATTTACATCAAATCAGACTTGTTGAACTCCCTTCTTGTATTTTGAATTTTATAAAAACAGAGCCTTATTTCTCTTTGCTTTGTTTTTTGGTATGTAGGAGATTCTGAATCCAAGCTAGAAAGAGAGCTGATTGAAAGTGAAGAAATGCTTGAATGACCAAAGAACATTAAGATAAAAGGCAAAGTGTTTTAAATCCAATTTGAAAACAAGAAAAGCACATTGATCACGAGATTGATTGCTTGTCTTTTTCGCACAGTTTTTTTTCCTGCCTGTTCAGTCGAGTGGCCTTTGGAAACATCTGACAGACACATTTGTGTAGATGTGTTTTTGCTATGTGAATTTGTGTGCAACAGCAGAATGACTTGGCACATTTAGTATTTCAAAAGTGGTTCTTTAAACCAGTGGTTTTCAACCTTTTTCATGTCAAGGAACCTTAAATTGATACACATTAGGTCACGGACCCCCATTTAGTGAAAGTCTGCTTCATTGACCTCCATCTGAAAAGATTTTGGTTGTTAAGAGTCATTACAACTAGAATTAAATAGTTGTCAGCTACAGTTTAGGGAGAAAGTGTGGGAAAGGAGAAAGTGGAGGAAGTGAAACCGGTAATCACAGTAGTCACTCTTTTAACTATCACTCACATCGGGCTCACTTCTAAAGTGAATTAAATAGTGAAAATAAACTATTCCCCTTATTTCTCTGGAACCCCTGGACTCCCTCAATGACCCCTGGTTGAGAACCAATACTTCTACGACTCTGCAGCAGCCTGTTGCACCAGCTATACATCCGTTTTTTTATACAGTTAGGTTGCAAAGTCCACACTAATGATACTTTGAAATGAGTTAGTTGATCGTAAAGCTGTGTCCATGTTTGGTTGCACCACAGTGACGTAAAGTTCATCACAGTCATCCTACTTACTCTGACTTTTTCACTTTCTGTGGCCAATCAGTGAAAAAATATGAGTCTAACAGCCAAAAATTAACAAATGTTAATGACCAAACAACAACAACAAGTTATGTAAACTAGGACAAATCATTCGGTGATACCTACAACTTTAAGCTAGTGCAGAATAACAATAGTGTAGAAACTGTCAACTATAACTTACGGTTATGTAACAGTACCCTATCATTGGGCATAGGACTTGGCAGTGTATCCGTATTGTATAGATATTATGCTATGAGACCAGATATCGTCTTGGATTTTGGATATCGTAATATCATAAGTGTTGTCTTTTCCTTGTTTTAAAGGCTGCATTACGGTAAAGTGATGTAATTTTTTGAGCTTACCAGACTGTTCTAGCTCTGCTATTATTTGCCTTTATCCACTACGTTATTATACCCATTACTATACCTACCCAAAATCACACTGTGTACATATTTTTGTGAAAGCACCAAAGTTAACTACAATATCGTTGCAATATTGAGATATTTGGTCAAAAAATATTTGGTTGTCTACATATCGCCCAGTCTTAATTGGTCAGTTATTGTAACATAACAAACACATAGGTGTCGCCTTCACTGACAAACTGTTTTAAATTAATAGTTGTTGATTACAAAGTTATCTAATCCTATATATTTGCTTGCTAGTGTGGCACATATTTATATGTAATATCCCGAGACCCTGTGTCCTCATTTGAGGACATCACATTTTGGGTTTACTGCACCTTATACTTCATTCTACTTAACTTAGACCTGTTGTCCTCATTCGTGGACACTTTTTGTGCCATCTAGTGGTAGGAAGAGCACAATACACTAATCCATGTAAAAACAAGATGGCAGCCATCTCTGCCAAGTCAGTCTGCAGCTGATCCTGACACAAAAGTGGACAAGGTCCGAAACCTGATCACATTTAATGGTTGAAACTTGTTTATTTATGTTTAATAAAGCTTGTAGTAATTTTTTTTTTAACCAGTTTTTGCAACAGGAACAAGCTAAGACGCTGTTAATTAGGAAGTACTCCTTTGTAAACACTGGGACTTTAATGTAGTCTCCTTTGAGGACATTGGGACTTTATTATCATCTCATTTGAGGACATTGGGACTTTATCATCATTGACAATGTTTAGTTTTTTAGATCCTACTGATCCCAAATAGCTAGGAGAAATTAAAAATGCATACCAAACAAAAGTCCAGATCTCAGGAAGTTATATGTGTTATTTTAAATTCTGTTTTCAGTGTAAGAGGCACAAGATCACCTGTGGGTATAACCTGTTGCGGAGAACGTATTGCAGTGCAGGCACCTATTTACTGTAATTTCATTATCTGTGGCTGACAGCCAACCTAATGATAATCTAATATGGACACTATCGTTATCCTCTTATAATGAAACAAACATACAGGTGTTCTGTACGGTAACCTAGGGACAGTACGTCCACGTGTGCACTCCCTGCTGTCTCTCCCAACTGTTCATCAGCCATGTGTGTGTCAGCTTCGATCCTGAGGGGAAATGAGAAGCGAGGCCTCAAAGAACAGACAATATGGATTAGGATGGCCTCCTCTGGGAGATAATGAGAAGGACTGGGCTGTCTACACTTTGTGTGTGTGTCTGTCTATGTGTGTGCGTGAGGGGTAAGGTGGGGGAAGTGTTGCGGTGTGCTTGGAAATTGAACAAAGAGAAGTGGTGACAAGGTCAGAGCCATAAATTTTGTGCCTGTCCACCTCTATGCATGCATACATGACCATGAATTGTTTGTCAATTTCTGAAAGTTGGCGTCTCCTGTGTATCCTTTTCTCTTGTCAGTCCTTCATGTTTATACATGAGAGAGGGGCAGAGAGAGAGAATTCCTTGACTCTTTGGCATTTCACAGCTCCTCTTTTCGTCTCACGAACATCTTCCATTCACTGAGTTATAGCTCATAGTGATTTGTGCCTGCTTTCTTCTCCATTAATAACATTTACTCGCTGCTACTGCCAGTGTAGTGACAGACAGCCAACCAAAATGCCCCCTAGTGAAACATCCATCTCGCCTCGACATTATCCTTAGACCTTCCCGGGAAACCTTGGCCAGCATCCTAAAACTTTTAGCATGCTCTCTTTTCTTGTAGTATTTAAATTGCTGGTAATTTGTATCAGCTTGGCATTAATGAGGTGTGGGCTCTGGTGCTTTTGGTACTGTATACTTAATTAAAGATGTTTTGTTTTTGGCAGTCACTGCTTTTTCTGGTTTGGGACCTAAACTTTAATTTTGGTTAGTTGTGCTTCTGTTTTCTAAATTAAATCAGCAGAAAAGGTGTTTAATTGAGTGCAGGAAAGATTCAGTTAGCTTTATATATATATATTTAATCATATATATATGTTAAGCGTCTAAGATTAGAAATGCAACTCAATTCAACTCAAGTCAACTATTTCATGTAGCACCTTTCATACAAACGTGTTGCTCGAAGTGCTTCATGTAGCAAAATTGAAACACAGACAAAAATAAATAAATAAATGGACAACAACTGGCAATTTGGTAGCTTCGTAAAGCCCAAACCATAAAGACTGACTGAGCCCCCTAGCAGTGACCCAAGTTCAAGCGTAGCCCACGGCCATTGGCTGCATGTCATCTCATTTCTCTCTCCCCTTTTATATCCGTTTACTCATTAGCAGTAAAACATGAAAAATGCCCCATAAATAAATAAAAAAAAAGAATTAGAAATATACAAAAATAAATACAAATTTTCGAGTCTAAAAATACAAGAAACAACAGAATAAAATGTCGAAAATCAGCAAATAAAAGTCAATACAATAAATATAATAAAAACCAGGGATATTAAAAAAAGGTAAAAACCAATTATTAAAACTTCCAAACTAAGGTGATAACACTCCAAATTAAAAAACATATTAAAAAGGTAGGTCTTTAAAGGTAACTCTGCAGGATTGTCAGATACAACTAAACACGCTCGCCAGGAAAAGTAAAAGTCAATCAGTTCACTCTCCTTTTCCATTTTTTTAACTTTATTTTTTATATACTTTTTGTAGAAAAAAAGCACAGACAACCATAGAGAAATAAATTGTTCCAAAAATAACATATTGGGTCCATGAGTCACATAAATAGCATTGTTAAAGACAAGGGGTTAAGTTACTACTTTACACATCTTTGTAGACATACATCTGTGTACACACACACACACACACACACACATATAACATCAATCCCTTCACACTCACACTAATGTATGTACAAATGTAACAGGGTCAATTATGCAGCAGCAATAGGTGTAAAAGAAAATGTACATTAGTTATTGTGTTATAAATACACAAAATCTGTGTAACCTTAAGTTTATTTTATTTATATTTATTTTAGTTAATACCTGACACATTAGGCCATGTGTAGGCCTTTAAATTGAGACTTTACCCCTACGTTTACTATACAGTGTGACACTGCCCTCTGTAACTAGTGTTTCCGCGCCTTTTCCCTCTTCCCTTTTGTTGTTGATCTCCGTGGGAGAGGTAAGCGGCCTTGCAGTCGGGAGAAATTTCTGTGTTTTAGCCTCTGTTATTTGCATTTAAAAGTTTACTGGGTAGCTTAAACTTGTTGTGAAGTGCTTATGATACACTACAACATATTTCTGTGTCATTTATTTTGTGTAGGGGCACGTTTTATGGAAGATAACGTTACTGACCGGAGGATTTTGTATTTATGCTGCTTTCGTCAGGCTGCTTTCGTCAGATTAAATGGAGACTGCCTCCAAAGATATCCATGTCTGAGTCTCTTCCTCCAACACAACGCACACAATGCAGAGCTAGACACCACCAGTTACACAAATATTTTTATTAACTGTATGTTGTCATTGGGTAGGAGCCACTATATCAAAATGACATGTCCACTTTCTCCAGTAACTAATAGATTTATCCGTACATACTCCTTTTGCCTTTTTACAAAGCCCTGACCTCATCTGATTGCTGTGGAGGTTCCCGCCAATGAATGCTCCAAGCCCAGAAAACAAGAAGAAAATAAGAATATACAGACAGTCTCTGCGGATAAGTACCCCGCCACACACTTCTAGTGGATCATAAATGATCATTTAAAGGGATTATTTCTGTATGAGTCTGTACATTGTTTTTTAAGGAAAATCCTACATAGTATATCCTCAAATTTCTTTTGAAAATACAGCGACAGCTTGCCTTTCTAATATCCCGAGGCAATGAGTTCCAAAGTTAAGGGGCATAAAAACAATGCAGGTCAAATTGGATTTACAAATGCAGCTATCTGTAAGAGTTGCACAGCTTATATGTATATAAAACAACAATATGGTTCAGCTGCCCAGAAAAAAAGACGTATATAAATCTAGGTCTATTTGGGACTGCCAATATTTTGAACTTGTGGACTGCAGTTGCCAAAAACAAAGGTCTCACTTACCACCAATTAAATAAAACCCAATTAAAATGCCAGAGGAGAATGCTAAAAGACCAGCGTTAGACAAACAGTGTGACTATATTTGTATTAACTGTAATAACACCACTAAAATAAAGTGGGCACTCACTAGCATGGGTGCACTGGGTACTCATTCAGACCCAGTTAATGTAACCTTTGTTCCCTCTTTACTTTGAAAGCTTTGTCCTTGTGCAGAAAGCAGGTATAGCAAAGTCTGTATGAAAGCATTAGTGTAGATGAGGCAACTGTGAGAGTTTCCAATCCAGTGCCGTAGCACTCAGATCAAGTGGAAGGTCTTTTTGGTTTTGGTTGTGCACTCTTCTTCAGCCACAGCCATTTAGAAACTAATGAGAGGAGCTGTTCATCTGAGTCCAGGTCGGGCAGCTCGCTACTTTCCCAATAGCCAGCCCAGGTGCCAGGTTATTACTGTAGGAAAAATAGCTGTGAGTATGTGCTGAATATGAAATGTGAATGAAAACAGGCAAACTAATTGGTAATGTGAAATGCACTCAGTAATGATTTTTGGGTTGCTAGTTGCTGTTTTCCCTCATTTTCTTCAGGGCAGCCATAGTTTTGCCTCTAGTTTTCCTTAAAGCAAGTCATAAGTCAGATTTATACATAGCAGTTTTACAATTACATGTTATTCACCTTTATTGTGTAGGTAGATATGGTGAAATAGCAATCATTGCATAAGTAGATTGCGTCTGTGTACATGTACATCTTTCTGGCGGCAGCAAAAAGGCTAAAACAAAATGTAACACGGAGCAGAAGCATGAGATGCACAATCATTTTTAGTATATTGTGTTGTTACATACCCAGACTGGACCGACAAAGACGAGGTGACGTAGGGTATTTTTGGCTAAACCAAGTAGAAGAACAGGCGTGTCAGTATACTGGGGAGGTGATCGCGCTTGCAGAATGCTGGGCCTCGGCTGGCTGTCTCTTTGTCCAAGGCGAGCCCAAGCATTGACACTACTTTGCCATTCTGGATCAGCTTTCAGGTTTATGAATTTAAAAAAAAAGCTTTTCTCCAACTTAGGTGAAAGCCAAACAAAAAAACGATACCATAGTGGGGGGCGGGGCAATCAAAAGTACCCTACAAGACATGCTACAAGAGGAAACTTTATATTACCAACAGTAGGATCAAACTCAATCAAAGGTACAGTGATGTACAGAGATATAATAATGAATGGAATTCACTCCCTCGACATATCACACAGGAAAACAATAAAGCTAGATTTTAGGAGCAGCACCTTTTGATTAAGACCTAGATTATCCACAAAGCCTAATAAATTAATATCAAAGGGAAGTTTCATTGTATCTGTCTTTGTTTGTGGTGCAGGGACATTTAGTTAGTGATGGTTTTCTGTCAGTATGCTAGTCATGTTTTCATGTTTTCCAAAGGAGACGACAAGAAACGGTTACCTTTATAACTGTAATGAACTAAATTTATGGTAAAAAATATTGTTTTTCCTGGGAAGTATTCCCTTTAATGTACATGTACTGTGCATATGAAATAGTATTATGTAAATACTTGGTCTAATATTACAATAACAAAGCATCATCAGGTAATCAGAGCAAAATTTAACCCCAATCTGGCGGTTACTTACCAAATGAAATCATGGAAAAACATATATCTCAATTATTGTATCACCGGGAGCTGTCTTGTTTGTCTGTGTCGATGTTTTAGTCTAGTCCTGTTATTTTGTGAAGTGTTACATGTGAGTTGTTTTATGCACTGTCACAAATGTAATGTTGTTGTGGACCTCAGGAAGAAGCCAGTGGGGATCTTGATAAACTAAACTAAACTAAAACACTGTCCTGCTCCTTCCAACGACAGTCAAGCCTTTCCTGGGTGCGTTTCAAATTGCATACTTTTTGCTTTTAGTCGGTACTGCAGTTACCCTTAGAAGTACGTACTGTTGCATGCAGTATGCACACAATCAGGACATATGACGTCAAAACATTACGCCCTGAACTTTGACCCTCTTGCTTATGAATATTACCTTGAAGAGAAAACAAAACGCCATTCACCGAGCTCGCCAGAGACATAAGATAACCCAAAGAGCTCTGCTGTTGTTTAATTAATGATTATTTTATCCACTTAAAAAAATTAGTATTCCTCCTATTCCACTGGTCATCAGTCACTTGAATGCACTGTCATCAGTCGTTGCGGCTTCTGTCAGCTGTCAACAGGCTGTCAAGCTGTCATGTGTTCACGACTCAGTCGATGTGTCGTATCTTCTGCTGCACAGAGGATTGTGGGTCAGAATAGCCAGAAAAGCATGCTGGCTTGCACACTGCAAAATGGGACCGGATGCAGTAGAACATCCTGGTATTTTTGGCATACTGCATTTGACGTACTCTGTATTGAAACACACAGATTGTTCTGGCATACCAAATAGTATTGGAACACCCTGTCTGTCTGTCCTCAGCTCCACAGGTGTTTTCTGTTCTCCCAAAACCCCCGGCCACCCACACAAACCCAGCTTACCTCTTTCAGTCTAGCCATTGAATGAATGCATCTGAATAGACTGTTAGCAGGGGCTTATAAACTGTGAGACGTCTACACCTAAGTGGTTGTTAATGAAAAATATACATATTGTTTAATCACAACAGTACATTTGCTACAACTGCTGGGACCGTGTCGTTATAAAATCATATTAGAGCTGCACTTTACGATGTATTTTAATTACTATTTCCCAGCTGTTTTAATGGATACCATGAATTTAGAGGCAAGGCAGACCTGCAGGAGCACAGAAAGCTATCTCTAACTGTGGCAATATTCTGGGATGTGGAGACTTAATATGGTCTTTCACACCACACTGTTAGCTCCTTCTCTAATATAAAAACAGAAGCTGAATTCCTTGTAGGCTTTCAGCTTTCTTCATAGAGAAATCCAAGGCCAAGAGATTTATTGTAGGATCAGAGTATTTTCCTAACCAATAAACTGAGTGAATGTTGTGCTGGCTTACAAAATAAATGTGTTCAGGAAGCGAAAAAACTGTATCACATCTGTTTTGTTTTTTGTTAAGTAGTACTTCTCATGAGTTCTCTTGATCTCCCCCCTTTTCCCTCTCTGCCTCTTCACGTCTTTACTCCTCACTCTCCTGCTCCCCATCCCTCCTGTATCCCATCCTCTCCCTCCCTTTCTGTCTCTCTGGCTCCCTCTACAGGCTGCTGCTGGAACTGCTGGAGCTCCTGTTTGATAAGTTCAAGGCAGTGGCCCAGGCTCACAGCGTGGTGTTGGCCCACCTGCAGCGGATCGCCGTGCAGTGCCCGGGCGGGGCCCACGAGGAGGGCATCAAACTCTACGAGCAGGCTGACGTCTCTGCCAAGATCCAGACAGTGCTGCAGGTCAGTGATTGGAA
Source organism: Epinephelus moara (assembly GCF_006386435.1). Classification (NCBI taxonomy): domain Eukaryota; kingdom Metazoa; phylum Chordata; class Actinopteri; order Perciformes; family Serranidae; genus Epinephelus; species Epinephelus moara. Next base: position 20,512,399 of record NC_065528.1, read on the forward strand.
AAAAACATGGACCCAGCCATTGAAATATATGTGCTGAGAATATGTTTAGTATTAAGACCCTACATATAAAATAAAAATGAAGCTTTGAATAGCAACAACCATAAAGAAGAATAATGATGTATGACATTATCGCTCCCTATCAGTATTCATTCAACATTGCTCCTTTTAGTGTAGGGCCTTATTGTACCACTGCACCATGTTTGTTTTGTCTTCCCTCCCTGGCATACCCCCAGGCTTTTATTTTTCATCCAACGCCACGGAGATTTGTTCATCCTTGATTTATTTTTCCACCAAGCACTCGTCTTAAAACATTGATTCAATTCACCTTCTCTCGTCATAAATGAATCAGGAGAGAAACTGGCAGTGATGTGATGGATGGCATTCAAACTGTCAGGAAGAAGTAGCAAGAGAAGAAAGACATGGGAAGCTTGATTGCTTGGATTAATTTTAGGTGCTTTAATTGGCGTGTATTTATGCTGGGTTCTTGCCCCCTGCTCCTGTTTGATTGGCTAAGGGGGTGAACAGCTGTTGAGCTGACCTATGCTGAATCTCAGAGGGAAATCTGTGGCAGTAGTTGCTCTCAAAGCGATCAGTGTGTGTGTGCGTGTCTCACTGTGTGTGTTCATACTCAAGAAAACAGCATTTTCCCCAGTGCTCCTTCACTGGGAGTCTGGGAGTTGTGTAATTTTTCTAAAGCATTTCTCATGTGTATAACCACATTTTAACTAGCCTTTTATTTAATGAGGATGAGGTGCTTCTTCCTTAATTTTAACAGGAATTTCTCAGTCAACCATGACTTAGATGTGCTGTATTTGAATAGGCAAGATACATAAGAGCTAGACAAGCACCGTTAGATCTGCTGATGATGGGAATTGGCCAATTTTCAGCTACATCGGCCCAGACAGTTACTGACTGTTGTTACAGCTGTTCTCAAAAGGTGTAATTCATTCCCATGCATGCTATACATTGTTTTGAAGCTACTGTGTTAGCTAACTTGGTATAACACCAACATCGGTGTCAATCACAGAGTTGATAATAAGATCAATTGTTTCATGTAAGTGGATTGAGTTGAGTGGTCTAACCTAGTTTGCTAGTTAGTTGAGTTAGCTTTCTGACCAAGTAGGGTCCATTTGATAGGAATGGTAGTTTATTCTGTGGTAGCAAATGGTTTCAACGCCTGTGACTGAAAGGAAAATAAAATTGTAACGTTACTTGAAATGAAAGGGATCTAATCATGCCCCCATAATCCCGAGAAATGGTTTGAGCGGCCAAATGAGCTGTTTTTGAACTTTTTCTAATAGTTATGAACATTTATATTTGCTCAGATTTTTGTGGATGCCTAATGAAATACTCATCTTTGAGATCATATATTCATTCTTGTTATTTTAAGCCAGGTTTCCAGCGGTTTTAAAGAAAAGTTCTAAATATGTTTGCTGTCAATGAGCACAACTACATAGACATAAATAACCCATTCATGAGCCTTATCCTGGTTATGATCATTTTAGCGATATGGCTTTTTCATGAACACAGAGAAATCAGCTTGCATATATTCCCCGTATACATCGTGGTTTTTATTTCAAAGTGCTTCAGCTGGCATATTCTGAACATATTCTTATGAACAGGATAGAGTGTTTACATGCTCAAACAAATGAAAGGGAAACTCCAAAAACCTGATCTTATATGGGTTGTTCATGTCCATGTAATTACACTTAATAATACTAGGAGGCATTCATCCATTTTCGTCGCGGCGGCAGTAGGCCAAACAAAGCACCCCATATGTCCCTCTCCCCAGCATCGCTTTCCAGCTCCTCCTGGTGGACCCCAAGGCGTTCCAGGCCAGATGAGATATGTAAAGACCCAGCAGGTCGGCAGCAGAATTTGCTTCCTGCTGTACTTTCTAAATGCTTTGATTGTCGCCATGGTAATCAATAGCAAGGTTAGTAATCATCTTCGGGGTTTTTTACTTGTTTTTTCTCTGCACAGACCTGTGTTTTCACTGATCATAAAACTGCAAAAATAAAATGACAGAATACCGTTGCGCAGTTAAATCGAAATCCCATCTATTTCTAACTCGAGCGCTACAGCTTGTCTGCTTCCAACAACTTTTTTCCAGTTGGCATGCACGGATTCATAAATACAAGAGTGTCTAGGTGTGTGCGTGTGTGTATCCAAGGGTGTGATTGTGCATAGGCATGTACTGTAATAGCTCTGCTGTACCAGCGCAGTTATAGAAGGCATTAAGCCATTCCACAGCACGCGATCACTGCCAACACCCAGTTGCCAGGGGCTTCACTCTCCCCTGTCTCTGCGATGTGAGATAATGTAATCTCTTGATTAGAATACTCATTACGTGAAATGAGGTTTTCTTATTCACTCACTCGTGTTATTATTTCCTGACCGATTGTATCAATATGAAAGGCCCTCGTCCAGCCCACCCTCCCTCCTGCCATTTCTCTCATCTTCTTCACATTCTTAAGCCGTTCTCTCCCACTCTCCATTTCCCTTGCTCCTTTCCTTCTCCAGCATCATTCCCGCTGCCTCTGTATTACAGTCTCTCAATTTCCCAACACCTTGTGCATATACCCCTCATGCTCCCTGTAATTTCCTTCTTCATCTCATTATCTTGCTTTCGTTTTCTCTCACAACTCCCACATTCCCTTTCACCCCCTTCGTTTAGCCCACTCTGTCCTAGAGAGTCGCATATCAGCAGTGAGAGAAATTAAATTCCTGCAGCTCCCGTGGTGGCTCTGTTAAATTTTAAAGGATACTGAGTCAGTCCTTATCTTGTGTCTTAAACCCTCAAAGGGGCGGGAACCTACACAACATTGGTCAAAATTGTGATCCATGTTAGTCCCTCATCATATCTCCAGTTCTACAATAACCACCATAACAGTACTTCACTGTTGCATCCAAAATATGCAATTTAGAAATGATACTTCCATATGAAAGCTTGAACAGAGCTTGACTGTATCTTCACCCCTCCTTTACAGTTAATCATTTAAATCCCTGCCTGTCTGGCACCTCTAACTTATTGCAGTTCACATCTTTGACATGTACAGAAACCGTTAGCTAGGTGTTTTTTTTCTCTCCCCCCACTTTGAGAGGTGGAGATACCAGGTTGACCTTTCCACATGACATGCCAGCAGACAGATGCAAGAGCCGACAGAAACACAGGGTGCACCCAGTTACACGGCCTTGGCAGGGAAACACCGTTCATCAATGTGTGACTGAGGCCCGGTAGGCTCAGAATGGGGAGTAGATAAACAAGCTTTTGAAAGTCAAGATTCATGTAATGGTTTTAATCCCTGTTCGGAAATGCAGGGGATGCTCCTGCTCTTAATTTCAGCGTGGAAGTATCGATTCAAAGCGTTGAAGACTGGATGGTAATCAGCGGTATTGATGCCGGAGAGAGTGTTTTTAAGGCTACTTCACATTTTTTTTTCAAGTGGCTCTCTGTAGAATGTGTGCGAGTATATCTATTGATTATTCACACCATTATTGAATTTACATTTCTAAGTGTACACCACGGCATGCCTTTGCCACTCTCTGCCTCTATCCATGCCTTTTTCTTTTTCCATCCTGTTCTTCAAAGCAGCCTGTTATATCAAAGAAATCACAGTGACTGGATTTTATGTGTATCCATAAATGTTTAATATGCTTCTCTTTCCTCTTCAAAAAAACACATAGTATAGTAGCATATGACAGTCTGTCAGCCTGGCGAGTGTAATGTGATGTTCTGAGTTAAAATGTTAGTCAAAACAACATCAGGTGCCAAGCGAGAAAATCCACAAGTTTCCTTTGAATCATTAACGAGATGGAAGTCACAATATGTTATCAGGTAATTGGGTAACATAGTTCATAAAAGATCACAGTTCATAAACCTCTCCATGAATTCTTCATTAAGACCACCCAGTGGGAGTGTTATTTAATGTATATTTGCCACCGAGTGTCTCTGGCTACTGACGTTCATCACCCTCTGACCTTGTCGGCCGTTCGGTTTGAGGCGTGCGAGTTTGTTAATTAGCTCGGCATTTGCGCATTCTGCAAGGATTTGCGGCCGGGTGACTGCTCGCCATGTCCGTTGTCTGCTGCTGGTGTGTGACCAGAGTGCAAATCACACTTTTAATGAGTGGCTTCCTCTCTGCAGACAAAGAACTTTGAGACTGCATTCAGAAAATATGGATAGATGCTGAGTATCTGCCTTGTGAAAGAGCTGATTTTTAGATCATTGAAACTTCACCGGAGAACTTGAACTTGCACGTATTAACATGCTCTACTGTAGCCAGAGATTAGAAAAGCATGCAACCGAGGCTGAGCTTTTTTGACTTGGGCTCCAAATGGAGAGTAACATTTCAGAAAGTAAACTTTGATCAAATTGACGTGAAGGTACCTGCTTTAGAATACGCTTGGTGGCACTCAGCAGTAAAGTCCTCTCCCTCTCTTTGGCACTGTGATTATTCTGGGCTTTTGGGATTTATTTAATGCGTTGCTTCCATTTCTAACAGAAACTTGTACTATTTTTTTCCAGTTTTTTTTAATGGATTTCTGATCACATTCTCCCTCGTCTCTTCTTTTTCAATCCAACAACATAGTTAAGTCTACACTTCATAAGTGAATCATTTCGCCGCCGTAGATTAACCAAAACAAAGGAGGGGTGTTATGTTTGTGCCAAAAATATATAAATATACAAGTGGGGTAAATATGCAGTGCCTTCCCTTGGCTCATCAACAGAGTGAAAACGAGGCGAATTGAACTGCCAGAGAGCAGCCAGAAGACAATGATCTCTTTTAATTAGATATGAAGCGCAGACATCGCTACGTTGTTCTCGCCCAACATTTTAATCAATGTGTCACATTTATTCTGCCCTCTGAAGCACTGTCATATTTACATATCGCTGGAGCGCAGTGAAGTCTACCATCCCCACAGTGAAGTGTCTCCCTCTCTGCTCCACACACCCCCAACCCCCCGTCCCACATATATTTACTACATGAAAATCACTGGAGACCCAGACACTTAATCAACTGCTCATGTATGTGTTTGTAATCATTTTCTTGACTTGCTGATGCACTTTATGACTGTGTTGTAAAAGGCTACACAAAATCATGTTCTGTACAGTAAACACCATACTGTTGGTAGATCATAAACATGTATCATTTTGGGGAAAGGTGTTACAACTGGATTAGCCAACTGTTTTTGCAGTTTTAAACCAGAGATTACAGATCTCTGTCACCATCAGTATTCTCACTTACTCTCAGAGATACAAGGTGCTGTTTTGATGGCTAATAAGTAAACCCAAAATGTTCAGAGGTCACTTAAAATCATGCTTAAAGTCCCCCCTTCAGACATGTTTAATATATTTTTATAATTTAATTCAATTCAATTCAATTTAGTTTAATTTAATTTAATTTAATTTTATTCAATAATATTTAATTTAACATGGTTTTTCCGTATAATAGTTATGTCCGCCCCACCCACCACAGCTTCTTTTGGTAGGTTTCGATAATGCTTACCGCTTTCTCCAGAGCTGCTTGTGCTGGTTGACCCACAGACGTGTAACGAGAATTGTCCAGTGGTTTATGAAGCCAAAAAGATAAACCACTGAGGTGTAAAATTATCCAGATCTTCTCCATCATTTGGCCCATAGAACAAACGCACTTGATACTTTTGCCAGCTGACACGGCTACTTCCAGTTTAGCTCTCTACTTATTTAAATGGGGAAATGATCTTTAATTTTGTGGCAATTGTAGACTTTTGAAATTTTATCGGACCAAATGGATCAAATCCTGATGGGGAAATTGTTCCAGTGTAAGTCTATGGGAAAAAATCTTTTTGGGCCTAATGGCATCATGTGACTGCCCTGGAAGTTGTCATTACGCAGTTTGGCCACTATGTCAAATTGGCTTCAACGTCCAGCGCACTTCCTGGAGGCCTGAGTTGACCAAAATGGCAGTGCGCATCAAGATGGTTAGCTTTAGCATTATAGGAAACATCAGAGAGATTTAGCCATACATGTTTCAGCCTCAGTCAGACTCAGATGAGGAGTCTACTATGCACCAAAATCAGTGACTAGCATATTTGTCAGAATGCTAAGTGTAGTTTTAGTTGTTTATATTGTTTGTTAGAGTATATGCACAGTGTTAATGGTTGTGAAACATACAGTAATATTTGTTACGATGGGGGTTTTTGGTAGTTAGTGGAAAGGAAGCTCCAGGGTCCAGTTTACATCCAAAAACAAAAAAAACCCCACTTTACTATGTCTGCTGCCAAAACTTTAAATATGCTAATGCTAACTCTGCTCTCTGTCTGCTCTGCTGGAGGTCCCAGGTTTATTTGCTCTCGAGGTTCCCCCATCGATCCCGTATTAGACAGCGATTGATTTTCATATTAATGACAAATCTTATTTAACTTGCACATGTTTGAATCTCAGATTTTAAAGAAGGGCACAGACATCGCCCCCTTTAGTAGTGGAATGAGAAACTTGGCTCAGATACAAGTCAGTATAGTCATTTTAGGGGAAATAAACATTTAAAAAAATGAAAACATTTATTTAGATTATATGAATTCAGCAGATAAAGAATATTTGCTGCAGTCTAAGTGAGCAACTACACAGAGAAAATTGACTTTTAACTCAAGAGACACCATAATGGCAAAGTTGACCCATAATTCAAACCAATTACAGTAAACAGCAATAATGTCATTGGTCTGTAAGTATGTTTTATCTGTGTTCTTTTCTCTGTTGCTATGCAGATAAAAAAATGCTGTAATTATTGCCCTTTCAACATATCCACTGCTAATTTGAGTATCATACATGTAGATATAAACATTCAAAGCACACATATTCTTAATGAATAGTATCCATAGAAACATAAATCAACATGACAAACTCCTCTATTATTCCTCTTCTTTCTTTGTTTAAAACAATAAATGCCCATATAAATGTTCTCATGTCAAGAAAGCATGTTGGGGACACAGCAAGGACACAGAGAGAAATGAAATGGGTTTCAGTGAACACGCAGACACATCTTCCTTTTTTCCATCAACAAGATAGCCTTCAAAAGATTGACTAGATGCGGTACGCTCCAGGTGGGAACCCCCACTGGTTAGCGGTAGTTCAGTACTGTGGGAGTAGTTGTGGCTGGAGCACTGTCAGAACTTGTGAAGGTTATTGAAGTTTCTGGAACACAATCAATACAGGGTGTATAAAGAACACTTTCTTTGACGGCCAAGGACACTTTGGGCTTTAACTTCAAGCTAGCGGCAAGGGATATCAGTCAATATGTTTTGTGACAAGACACCAGCCAAGGGATTTGATGGGAAAACAGCCGATTTCAATAAAGCCTTGAGAAAGGAACAAAGTGTGGAGATTGTTCTCTCGGCTGCTTTTAAGATTACTTAATAAGAAGGAGAGGATGGAGACGAGGAAAGGGAAAATTAAGTGATATTTATTTCTTCAATCTTCGCCAGTTGACTGCTGAGTTCATCCTGTGACAAGTGCTCACCTGCGAAGCATTGAGTGATGCTCTCTTAATTTCGATGATTTGTCAGGTGTTAGGGCCTTAATGGACAGAATAGAGGGTGAGTGTGCGCTTTCTCCAAGCACAAAGAGTGACATTGGGGCGTTTGGTTTGGAAGAAATAAATGGGAGTGCTGGTAATGAATTTCAAAGGGAAACTTCGATGAAGCTTTTTTCCTTTTTTAATAGAACTTAGCACTCAGCCCAGGGGACTGATTTAAGCTTGGGACGAGACCCAAGCCAATCAATTGCCAAAGGAGTTTGGTTGGTTGATAGAATTATATCAAATAGTTGTGGCGGAAATTATTGTCTTGATTGATTGAGTTTTGGGTGTGTGCCCACTCACACAGAAGTCCCCAAACACACACACAAGCTGATGTGAACTCTTGAGCTCAGTCTTAGTATCCGGTGTGAAGAGCCATTTTCTGAAATCTCACATATGTACATACTGCGCCTTTATCCACTGTTTCACAGATTCACCCACAAATATTGATTTTGGTAGAATTCAGGCAGTTCATTTACTCCTCTCCTGTTGCTCCATCAAGTCTCTGTAACCTTTTATGGCAGTTACAGTGAGGTTCACTGAACTAATGTAGCATGGAGGTACTATTTTGGCTTCTCAACTTTTCAAGACCCATCTACACCATAGAAATCACTAGGCTGATGCTTTGATGTTAAATGAAACATTTTTTGACCCGAACTTCTCAAATAAAGAAGAAATCGTGGAAAGAGACATTACTTTTCCCCCATCTGATACTACCTGTACCATCATTTTGACCCCCTTTACATCTTGCATTAAGATGCGTCTCATATCCAGATTGTATCTAGATATCATTTAACCTGATTACATTAACACGTTGTATTGATAGAGTGCCCAGGAATGAGTCCTTAAAACAGAAAAATGAGTTAACATTTTACCACCCACGGTTCCCTCATCTCAAAGTCAGTGTTTTTTTTAATTAGTTTTTTGTTAGATGCCAGAAATAAGAGAAGCTTAGAGACTTTCACATCTTGTTTTACAATATAAAACATGCAGTCAATATCCCACTCGTGAACTTTGAAGCTTCTACGTGTTTTAAAAAAGGCAGTTCCTATCAAGTGGCTAGATGAGACAACAGAACATCATCACACCTAGCTGCGGCAAACACCACTTTACAGTCTTGTGACGTTAAGTCATGCGACTGTAGTGTAGTTCGTTTATAGCCTAATGTTAGCTTTTTACTTCTGCTGATAGCATTTAGGCTTCAGTAATCATGAAAGTGGTCTTCATTTGTGAAGATTATCTTGCTGAACAAAAAGTGTTAGTATCATAAATGTTTGTTAGCCAAATGTTTCTGGCAATTATCCAGAATCCAATGGAAAAATCCCATTGGTGTTTTGACGAGGAAACCAGTGTGATGCTAAAGTTCCCAATAACCACAAAACTTTCTTGCTGCGTTTTTGCTAGAAGCTTAGCTCGCTAACTGGCTAATGGCTGCTACCTCGTTGGTTTGAAACAGTTCATGCAATAATGTATTTCCGGCCATGTAGGTGTTGTATGTGGATTGAAAACACAGTTTCATGTACAGTTGTGTTCAATGTGGTCACAATGTGTCCTTGACCACCTCTGAAGCTGATATGGCTGATTGGATCACAATCCATTTGCATGTGGTCATGCACTATCTGATTGCAATCCGATCACCCAAAATGCATTTTAGTGCAAGTTGTGAAGGGACTTTAAGTCTTCCTCCGATAGCAGAGCCAGCAGAGTTATCAGCGCCTCAGGTTTTTTACGGAATTAGATATGGCTCCCATCTGGAACTGGACTCCGGGGGCCTTCGCTAATTAATATTGTTGACCAATTTGTTTATTTTGGTCACTTGCAGATCGGAGCTGTTTTGCATTGATGTGATGCTCAGGGTGCAGTCACTGAAAGAACTCTTTGTTTTGGCATCTGTGATGCGTCTGCTGTTCATCATCCCTAAGCTGTGACAGTCTGTGACAGAAGGACCTCTTCCTCTGCATCACTTGCTTTTTCACTCTGCCTTTGTCTTTGCCTTTTGTGTCTCCATTGTCTCCTAATTACAGTTTGCTTATGTCCCAGTACACCCCTTTCCTTCACTCTGTCTAATTTCATCTTTTGGTCACCCTCATATCTTTGCAACACAAATCTCCCTGTCATTTTGCCTTGTTTGTAATCCAATATTACTAATTCTTGATTCCTTTTGTTGTCCGTATGTCTTACACTTCTGTGTCACTTTGTAAGTGTGCCTCGCTGATAAGCTGTGCAGTCATACACAGGTGACAGTAATGGGATCTAGGTGTTCGACGCATGAGTAATAGCAATTTTAATGAGATTGCACATGCTTGACCTGATGGGTTAGAAAGAAGAGGAAGGAAGGAAGGAAGAAAGAAAGAGGAGATTGTCTTATTCATAGTATGGAGACAAAAACAGTACATCCAGGTCATATGAGTAGTGGTTTTATTAGCGAGTAGCTGACTGACACAGTCTTCCATAGACAGAAGGGACAACTCTTATATCAAACAGAACAAATATAATATGTGCCAGTTTATCAGACTTGCTCACTTTGGAACAAAGGCTTTGGTACAAAGTTGTGTCCATAAATGTAGCACTGTATTACAGTGCATTGAACTATTACTAAGACACCAAGTATTTTTATGGTGCAGCATTTACTAGCTGACTGAGGTGAATGTAGGTATCATCACCAAGTTCTGAGTTAAACAGGGACTGTAGCTTTGCATGCATAATCCCCCTGCTATATTTAGAACATTCAATGGTAGGCAACTACAGATTGGTGACAAATTACAGGAAAAACATGGAGTGTTTCTTAGAAGTTTCTTAGTTTGGGGTCAGGCCACCATGAGACTCCAGAACAGCAAGTGCAGAGTTCCTCCACAACATGTTCCCTCGTTTATTAGACTTATTTCCCTGACGTTTAAACAGAAGTTTATACTTAGACTAGTCGACTAGCCTGAAAGTAAGAAATAAATTGGAAGAAGAGCTTTTTGAAATCACATTTTCCAACAACCAAAGCATATTTCAGATGCTGCTGAAATGTGTGGCACTTTGCACTGAACATTGCACATTATCCTCCTAAACATGACAACAACTCAAATACAACTCGATAAATTATACTTACTGAAAACAGTATTCTTTAGAACTGACAAGTTTTTCTGATGCAGACAAGCGAGGGTAGCACCCTTTAATCAACTAGTCAGTTGATGCAGGCGTGCCAAGCTTGTGGGGCTGATGGAAAAAAGGCAAATGACCCTATCTAGAGCCATTGTTTGGTTTGTCCGTTCTGGGCTACTGTAGAAGAAAATGGCAGATTCCATGGGAGAGGACCCGCTCTGTATGTAGATATAAACAGCTCATTCGAAGGTAACAAAAACATAGTGATTCTTAACTAAAGAAAACATAGTTATGAAAACGATAAACCACTTCTACCAGTAAATGCCCCTAAATCCTACACACTGGACATTTAACCAGGAAGTCTCATTGAGATTAAAATCTCTTTTGCAAGATCAGAGTACAGACAGAAAAACAAACTTAACTAGACATTACAAAATGACATCTAGCTTCAGAGACAATCAGACATCACTGAATTGCATCTGACTTTGATATGTTTCTCTACTTTTTTACTTTAGTTCGTCTCCCATCTGTAGGTTGTGCCGTGTTCGTATCGAGCAGATAGTGGGAAGTGTAGTGTGTGGGTGAGTGTTGCTCACGATAGACATGTTGGTAATATAAAGAATGTACTTTGAACAGAGTCGTTGATAAATTGAGATGATGTTGACTCACGACAGTGCTTTAAGATTATATATTTAAAGAATAAAGTGACTTCAATTATGTTGCTGTAATGCATTTATGATTGCAAAACTTTTGTCGTGTATTAAAAGAAACTTATTTAAGACACTGTTTTGACAACCGAGGATGAGGTCTTCAGTTCCTGGAATTGTTCTGTTATTCCCGATAATTGGTTTGCTCATCGCACAATGAGATTGAGATTGAGTTAGTCATCCTTTCCCCCTTGTAAGAAGAGAGAAGACAAATTTGCAGGAGTTTGCCTTTGCCACAAAGTAACCTTCTCAAGGCCAATGTAGCGCTTGTTATCGAGGCAGCTTTGTAGATTTGAGGTGTTAACAAAACTTAACTTTGCTGCTGATTAGTTTTGTAACATGTTTTCTAGAGACAGATTGGTGGGAAACCAACCCTCCTTTATAAACTTCACTTAGAGGTGTTAAATCAGCAACAACTGGTTATTTAACTTAGTCTCTTGTGTTCTCTCGTCCTTATGTTTTTCCTTTGCTCTTTTCATTCCCATTTTCTCTTTAGCATTCTGTCCAGTGTTCACTCCCCACCTATAATCCTTTGCTCTTTCCTTTCTCCACAACTCCACCTTTATCTCTCCTTCCTTGTTACTTTCCGCCTCCCATCCCTCTCTCCCTCTATCTTTCTCCCTGTCCTAGCAGTCCAGTTAATTGCCTCCAAAGTTCACTCTGTCTCTGGGCTAATGCAATTTAAGTAGGGTCGGAGCCCCTTCATCAGCCCAGCGCTGGCATTTCATTAAGTCTACTTGGGCGTTAGCTTGCAAGCAAGTGGGGGTTTCGCTCCATCAGCTCATCATTAGTAATTAATACACTGATAGGATTAGCTGCAGAGCGAGGCTAGTGGCAAGTGGAGGCCCTGGTGTTGCCAGTTGGAGAGGGCGCGTGTGATGTGGCCTCCAGCGCTGCCTGTGATGTGGGGGAAGAACGTTAGAGAGTAATTACATGTTTGGTGGAATTTTGTGTAAAAATGTTAAATTTGGTGTATTTACATGAACATTTGTGACCTCCTGTACGACACCAGACTCATTTAACTTTATATTACAACCATTTTAATTTACAAAAGTGCATGTTTTTAGTCATTTTTCAAACAAATTTGACTTTTTTTTGCAGTAATCCATCAAAACATCTGAATACACATTAATAGGCTTGTACTGAATAGCTTTATTCAGAACCTTGACATTTGAAGTCACTTAAATACTGCACAGCTTTCTTTTTGCATGTCTATTCATTCTGTTTAAATGCGGTATTTGCAGATAGAGATTAGGCTACACCAATATTATTTGTATAGACCACACAACTGTGAAGTCACACTAACAACAACAATCACTTCCTATTGCAGAGATATGTGAAACTTTATAGCCACATGTGGTAGTTATTAGGTAAACTCAGGCCGTCGTTTCCTCTATTTTGTGGCCCAATAGGTATATTAGGTTGCAATATAATGTTGGTTAAGTGTTGTTATTACTGAGATATAAAAGCATCAAATGCATTTTAGGCGAATAAGATGAAAGAAAGTGGGAAAAAATAAATCATTCAACATGTAGCTGCCACATGTTGAGTCCAGAGCTGTCTTTGAACATGTTCAATCTTTGCAGATGGAAATTTGAAACACCCAAACCGTTTACTCACTGCCATTAAATGTATGTACACGACGCGGGGTTTTTCTCCCCGAAATATAGCGTAAACCAACATTGTGATAGGCTCTATTACTGTATACTATTTGTAGGATTAGATTCCAGTCATGGCTGTGTAGGATTGGTCTTGACTCATGTGATGCAAACTTTTCTAGTAACTCCAGATCATTGAAAAAAGACGGATGTTATAATTTCAAAAAGTTACATTTTCATCAACAAAATATTCTGCTTCAGTTCGTATTTGTTGGCGTTGAGCCTTTCAAACACAACATTTTTACTGCAGTGAAAAAACTGTTTCATTCATTAAGGAAGTTGATTTAATAAAAAATGACTCATTTAATCTGATGAATCACTTTATTCAAATAGAGGAATTTGTTTGAGAAGTTTTAAATTTTTTTATAGGATGATAAAGATGTTTTGCAATACAGTGTGAACAGAAGCTTTGAATGTAAAAAAAAAAAAGACATTTGGTACAGCCCTACTTATAAATATGATTCAGTTTTTGACACAGAAGCATTTCCAGGATGCTTGCTTATGCATTGTTTTTTCATGTCTCTGCACTCGCACGTATGTTCATGTGTGTGCACCGAAATTAACATTGATGCTAGCATGTGAAGGCTTTCCCATGCATGACGAGGGGAGCTCTCCGCAGCGTTAATTACATCATTATGGTCGGGATGGATCTCCATCTGCTTGGCCATTACTCCTGTCCCATTCTGGGCTGACCCACACTGCGCCTCAGAATTAGACACACACGGGCTAAATGGCCCTGCTAAATTATGAAGCCATTAGATATGGGAGGCTATTTTAGAACATATGTATTCACACAGAGCGAGGAATAAAGAGGGGCAAGCGAGAGAAAGGGGACGATGAGCTGAGGTAGACGGAGCAACGGAGAGAAAATAGAAATGTGAGAAATGAGAGATGAAGCGCTGAGAGATTTTGAAAAATGAGAGCCAATGAAAGCAACAGAGGGAATGTGCAGATAGAATGATAGAGTAGAGGAAGTTAACTTTCTCTGTCTGGCCACAGTTTCAATGTGCTTGTCCTCGGCTATTGTTAGAAGTTGATAAGATTTTTATGAAGCGTGATAAGACGTTGATGGATTTCACCATGGATCATACAGACAGATCTGGGAAATGGTCGACGGCATTTTTTACGCTGGTCATCAAAAGGACCTAGTCACGTCAGTGGCCTTTTGCTCAAAGTTTGGATTTTCTTCTGTTTCTCAGGCTTTGTAGACCGTATGTTGGGTAAACTGTGATACCACAAGCCACACTAAATGCAAAACCTGCTGCCAGGGATGTCCAAAACTGATCTGCTAGATATGTATCTCTGCCGAACAAGACATTTTTAATTGCAGTTTTACATTAATGAGGCTTTTATTATTGTAGCTGACCTTGAATTGTTGCTGTTTTGGATGCTAAGTGTTTTTAATGTTTGTGTCCACCTTGTGTTTGTGTGTATGTATGATTATGCTGCTGCCTGTCTTGGCCAGGACACTCTTGTAAAAGAGATTTTTAATCTCAATGAGTCTTTTCCTGGTTAAATAAGGGTTAAATAAAATAAATAAATAAATAAATGTGAAAATAGAAGAATAATTCAGCAAAATATTCTTGGAACTATACAATACAAGTGAATGGGGACCGAATGCTTGTATCACCAAGGTGGCACAAGCACTGTGAAGAAATTGAAAGCAGTTCAAAGGGATATAGAAATAAGATTAAAGTGACACAGGATAGAGTTAGGTTAAATGCTTTAATCAAACACAGAATAGGAGACTGCGTGCTGAGTTTTTACAGCTCCACACTGCAGTGTTTTTTTTAATATGACCAAGAGCGACTTGAGGTTTTAGCTATATTTTGTAGTGAGCTCCACAAAGATAGAGCGTTATCTGATAGTAAATGTATGCAGGGATTGGAATTTCAAGTGACTTCCATATTTGAGTACTTGCATTAAATTATCATAGAGTACTCTTGCACTTGCAAAAGAAAAAAAAAATCCTAACGTAAGAATAGGAATTTTAATTGGCCAACAATGGAAAGAAGTGCAATTTGAAAATCATACATTGAACAACCAGGCTTTGATTAGCCTGTTAACATAAGAAAAATTAGCAAACTCTCTGTCGCTGACGCTGCAGGTTAGGTTAGATGCAGCACTGAAGGACCGTCTCCTGAATCCAGAGCCGCTTTTCACCTTGTCAGGTCAACATCTGCCCAGTGAGCGCAAGCTGACACGGCAGCAGCATCTAACACCTGACACCAAGCCGTTCAACGGTCCCAGCAAACTCACACTGACACCAAAGCAACTCGGCTCTCTGGTCAGACCTGTTAATAACCATTTGGAAACATTAGCCTTGTGATGCTATTAGTTAGCCCTGTCACACTTTGCGTTTGTGGGCAGACTCTCACCAACTATTCCACAGCGTAGAGCGCACACACATGCAGTGGTAGTCTCTTAAGTGTGTCATGATGAACAGAGAGGGCGACAGCGGAGCATGAGGCGCTGAGGGAAGTAACATACTGAAAATATGATTTAACCCATTTTCAGTACTTAAAAAAAATAGTCCTGATCACCTGTGGGAAGGCGGCGGTGAGTACTCTATATGCTGAACAAATACTGACATCTAAGCGAGTACTTGATCCACATCTCTAATGTAAATGTGGGTACTTTTCCTTTTACCCATACTCTCCTGCTGCACAAAAGCCTTCTGGTTTTCAAAATGGAACTAATGAATAAGCTGATACGTGAACAGAGCAGGCAGTTTGAGCTTACAGGGTATGATTTTGAGTGGGAGCTTTAAAGTCATTAATAAGTGTGAGTACTTCATGTTACATTATCTAAGGAAGATAGTGTAACAATATGAATGTGATAAATTAGGGACTGACATAAAAGTAGCTTCAGTGAATTATTTTACACTGTTTTTCCACAGTTGATGCTTTGTAGTTTGTTATCATTGTGCTTTGAAACATCACATTTTGTATCAGTGGACCGAGTACTAGTGACTTGCAGTATTCCATTAGACCCACTGGACCGTGAACCATCCTTTTTTTAAAACTTGAAAGCAAAGTGTCGCCAGCGTAGAAGTGCTGCATATTCATTTGTAACATGTTATTACCAGAGGGTGTAATCATACATAATTCTGGGTTGACATCGAGATTCAGTGTTCAGCAGTCCAGTATCAGAGATGCAAAGTGAAAGCATCAATACATACATCATCTTAAGATTCGCCTTTCAGATAAATACAGTGACCTGTGCCCTGTTATAGCATGTTTTGATGTTGTGCCCAGAGACTCCTCAGTTGACCCTAAACTCAGTAATGCTCTTGCCTTTTCAACTTTGCCTCCCAGGCGTCTCAATCTTCAGCACTGGAAATAGACTCCCCCCGTCTTATTCGGTGGATAAGAGACCCGGCAATCTTTTTGCCTGGAAAATTTAGTTACACAAGTTTGGTAAAATTTGAAAACCTTTCTGGTCTAATTTTATTTCTTTGAGATCTAGTGAGTTCTCCTCTTTTACCTAAGACAGTATTGTTTATATGGCTTCTGTAAAACATGTTAGCCTTAAGATAACCATATTGTGTTTTTTTCTTTATTATTTATTATAAATATAAGCGCTTTTGCACCTCATTTTGTTGCTTGATATTGCCCCTTTTTAATATATTTATTTAATTAAAGTAATTTAATTTTATTTAATTTTATTTAATTTAATTTAATTTTATTTTATTTTATTTTATTTTATTTTATTTTATTTTATTTTATTTTATTTTATTTTATTTTTTTAAAGAGCCAGTGCTTATGGCCTAGCATCAGGCAGATAATAGGAAGCAGCCAAGAAAAAGACAGTGAGAATATTTACTGATATTGTCTCATATCAATCTCCGGCCCCTGAATTGAGTCAAATGGAAATTGTTTCATGTCAGACGTTGTGATATCAGCATATATCGTATCATTGTAAAGAGAAGTGATATATCCTATTGTGATTTACACTCTTAGTAATTGTACAAACTGTTTATTTGTCATCCTAAATATTTCTCTCTGGTTCTCTTCTAATTGTTGACAGAAAACAACAACCATATAAAAGCAAAACCACAAAAGCACTCAGGATGCACTTAGTGTGTGCACTGAAAAATTGAACCCATGTGACCTGGCTGAAGGACAATCGCCCATAGAAATGTCGCTGATGTACTTCTTATTCTTCTGCCTTTTAGCTTTTGACCCAGTGCTCTGTTTGTTTGCTCTGTTTTTTTGTGCAGGTTCTGCTGATGGAATATCTGGACGTGAAGAACAGCCGCAGTGCCACAGAGCCATCGGCTCAACTCTCCTACGCCAGCACTGGCAGCGAGTTTGCTGCCTTTTTTGCGAAGAAAAAACCACAGCGTGCCAAGCAGTCGCTCTTCAAGTAAGGATTGCACCCTTTGCTCTCTGCCTTGTTCTCCACCAAATAAGAAAAACAAAGGAATAAATCAGCCTGTATCCAAGAGCAGTCTAAAATGACAATATCTCAAAAGACCAGAAATCTATTTAAGGTTACTACAGGGGCAGGGTTATGGTTTCTAAATAAATAAAAGCGACTTGACTTTGGTGCGTTTGACTTCTCATGTCCATGTTGTTATTTTTTTCCTGTTACATTGTGTGTTTGACTGTTGTGTTGTGTGCCCACTTGTTGAACCCTCTGTGTGTTTTGTAGGTTCGAATCATCTTCCCATGCCATCAGCATGAGTGCCTACTTGAGAGAGCAGAGGCGAGAACTCTACAGCAAGAGTGGAGAATTACAAGGTGAGGAGGGGCGGTACTGAGAAAGAGAGAGTGGAGGGAGGTGCAGAAGACTCCTGAGAAGTGAAGTGAAGATGGATAGAAGGACAGCGAGATGAAGGAAAAGGGAAAGAGAAATAGCAGAGGGTGTGAAAAATATATTGACAGAAGAGTGAAAAAAAAGGAGGGGAAAATCTGACAGAGACGGAAGAATAAATTGGGCCAGGTTTGCAGTGTGTGTTGGGTACAGCAGGAGAGAAAAGAGCAGCTGGAACACAGAGAGAAGGTTGAGGTCGGGTGGAAGGATGAAAAAAGCGAGGGAGGGAGGAAGGTTAGAGGTGTATGGGTTGAGTAAGAAAAAAGAAGAGACCTTCAAGCATACTGAACAGAGAGAAATAATGGGTGAGTGCAGATGGATACAGGAGTGGAGGCAGGAGTAGAGAGATTATGAAGAGATGGCAAACAGGTGTGTGTCTTGCCTTGAGTGGGAACAGGATAGAGAGGACATGGAGGGAGGCGAGGGCGATTTGGTCATGTTTGGCTAAGATAGAGGCAGAGGTGTGGAAGGATCCAGCCAGAGAGCAATGGAGGGATTTGGGATGATGGAGAGGCGGGTGAGAGCATGAGGGAGCGGTGTAACAAAAGGTGGAGATAGGGAAGGGCACGTTGCAGGTCGAGGAGTTCCACTCAGGAAAAGAAAGGCAGACAACAGGATTGCGGAGAGCAAAATAGAGATAGAGATTGACGAGAGGCAGAGAGCAGGGTGACTTAGCAGAATCCGCCTACAGGGAGAGGCCTTGAAAACCTCTCACTCACACACACACACAGACACACACACACACACAAAATAGCACAGTGAGTGAGCTGCACAGCCAGACCCTGGAGAGTCTAAGCTGTTCTACCGCTCCTACTTCTTCTGTTTCTCTCCCTCTCTCTGCTCTCTGTTTCTCTGCCTATGACCTTGAGGTTTCAATCAGCAGCGCCTGACAGCGCTGTTTGTCTGCTACGATTCCTTTTTTCACAGCGAGCGCCTCATTGACATTGTTTGGATAAAGTAGAAAAAGGTGGGAGAAGGAGCGAGACAATAACAGTAAAGAGCTTTTAATCTGCAGCGACTACTCCACAACACATACAAAATAAACCTTTACAATATCTGCATAACTAATTATGACAAATAAATAGGTTTTCTTTAGTGTATAATCACCTGAAAATAACAATTATGGTGTTTTTGTTACCTTAGAATGAAATGTTTATGTCTACATAGGGAGCAACAACCACAGAGTCCGCTATGTTGCACCACCGTGTTTCTACAGTTGCCCAGAGAAGACAAACCCAACACTGGCTTTAAATAATGCCACGTGTGTTTTTTGGTCAGCTGATGTAGTTAGCAGCCCCTCCACAATGACAGTATCCACAAACACCACATTTTTTTAATGTGAAACTGCTTTATTTAGTATTTTTACTGGTTTTAATTACCTGGGGTCTCATTTATAAACATTGCATACGTACAAAACGAGGCATGCAAGAGGCGAAGGGCCACTTCCCACGCAAAAGTTGTGATGTATAAAAACAGACTTGATGGGAGAAACTTTGACTCATGCATACAAACATTTTGGAGACAGGAAATTGGCGATGCAGATGGTGAGGTGGAGGCCTAGTCATAGAAATTGTTAAATATTTTTTGGCACACACCATTTTCAGCTCTTGTTTTTCAGCTCATTTTTAGTTTGGATCCTTGGTTTGGAGAGGAACAGACCTCTGCAGATAATTTGGCTCCCCGTAAAAACCTTGTGAACATCTGGATGTTAATTTATAAGAGAAAAATGGTGAGCCAACATTAGTGTGTCTGACAAGCCGAACAGCGTTAGAGAAACACTTGATTTGGAACGTAAAACTACCTTTATTCAGTGTTTTTACCGGTTAAAATCAGTTGGTCACTTTGTTTTGGAGAGAAGAGACCTCGGCAGATAACCCGGCTCACGGTAAAAACCTCCTGAATGTCTGGACCTTAAGTTATCAGAGAAAAAGGTGAGCCTATATTAGCAGGCGCTGTGCCAGCGGCCTGTCTCCCACGAGCCAAAGCCACAGTGTCTGAGAAACATTGATTTGTAACGTGAAACTGCTTCATTCCGTGTTTTAAGTGAGTTTTAATCACCTGGTGTGTTTAGTTTGGAGAGGAAGAGACCTCTTGGATAATTTGTTTAAACCGCCATAGAAATAAACATTGAAGGAATTGTAACTGGGAGAAGTTTCAACTGGTTGCAAGTTCTCACCACTAGGTGCCACTAAATCGCCCTAAGTCTTACACTCTGCTCCTTTAAGGTAAACTGTTTACTTAATGTAGTATTAATTAGGCTACTCTGGGTATCTAACTCAAAAATAAGCAAAGGGCCGACTTGACTGACAACTCTAGAAGACATTTCAACACAGACTTCAGTTCTTTTTTTGTTTTTAAAAAAAGAAAAGCCACTCATACAGTAGCTAGTCTGTAAATGTATGCAGAATGTACTGCCTCAGCTCCCCCCGGTACAGAAAGAACAGCATTGATTAACTGTGGATAAAGGAAAACCCCAAATGGTCTTCAAATAACAGCTCACTTTTTTTTTTTTCTTCCTCCATCTGTCGGTGCCTCAGAAAGAAAGGGGGGGGAAAAATATTTTTTTTTGACTGGCTGAATGCCTCGGAGCGTTTATAAGAAGATGAGATTTCTCTGGGCTTTCATTTCACCTGTCACAATGCGTAGCACCGGCCACAAGCCTGGGCCGGGGCCTGAATGGCTGCAAAGAGATTGAAGGAGTAAGAAATCATTTAGAAAGTGAAATAAGTCGCCTGAGATGGAGGGAGGGGGAAAGATGGATGGAGGGAAGGAGGGAGGGAGAGGAAGGTTAAAAGTCATTGTTTTCATCAGGGTCCAGCGAAGAAGCCATTAAGAGATTTCTGAAGGAAGAAATTAGAAAAATATGTATTGAGACGGTGTGGAAAGGGACTTTTTCTCTCTCTTCAAATTAAACTTACTGTAGGGAGGGTGGGAGAGGAAAAAGAGTTAGAAACGAGAGATTGATTTGATGAGTTCTTCTGGCTGTGGGATTACTCAACACTTAAAGCTTAGTCATGTGTGTCTCTTAGTCTCTCTACTTGGAGTTCCTAAACTCTTTTTTTCCCCTCAACAGTCTGCTTCAAGTCAATATAGTTATTAACTCAGATGCTCACCAACACAGCCTTGGAAATAAGAGTTTGATTGCTCGTTTTAAATCCAGCCATGCACCGCTGACAAAGGAAGAAAAATGGTCATACACTAAATAGAGTACAAATTCAGAACTACAGATGCTTTTTCAGTATGTAGAGAAGACTTAACTGCGTTAGCTTGCACTTTTGTGAATGATGCTACATACTGATATAAAATAAATGTTCATGTCTAAGAGGTTACAGTATGTCTCTCCCAGATGTTTAAAGGAGCATAGGTTGTAGTGGCATCTAGAGGTGAGGTGCGGATTGCAACCAGCTGAAACTTCTCTCATGTGCCAAACATGAACTCTTGCTGATGATTCAATCGGTGTTTGTTCTTCAGGAGGTTTTTACCATGAGCCGAATTATCTGCAGAGGTCTCTTCTTCTCCAAAACACACCTGGTGATTAAAACCAGGAAAAAAAAAACAGAATAAAGCACATTACAAATCAGTGTGGCTATGATGCTGCTGGGCTTGTTGGAGATGGGTCGCTAACCTAGCACCTGCTAATGTGTGCTCACCTTTTTGATCCAGACGTTCAGGTGGTTTAGGGAGGAGCCGAATTACCCACAGAGGTCTCTTCCTCTCCAAAACAAGCAGTCATATGTGTAGCTTTTTGTCGAGCCGCAAGCGTCACATAGGTTTACATTACCAAAGGTTTATGACAAAATTACTTGACGAGTCTGCGAAGTCCAGGGTTGTTCATTAAACATTCAGGACGCCACAGTTTATTTCACACTACTGAAACTGCTCCTTTTTTTGGAACCATCGCAGAGTTGCTAATAATTTCGCTTTCAGCCATGCTTGTTGTTGCCATGGGTAACAGTATGACGTAAAATGTGAACAAGTCAAAATATTGCAAGTATCACAAATTTTTCATATGATATTAAAAATTATACCAGTATTAACATGAATGAGATGATATGGCACACCCCTAGAAAACATACTTATTATATCATACTCCATTTCTGCTAATATATCCCCTTAATCCTTCACGCTGGACCTTTAAATAAGAATCAGAGCAGCAGTGGTTGTATAGAACGTCTCATGATTTCGTAACCTACCCAGAGTCACATATCTCTAATGGGTTTGAAATTAATCTGTAATATCTGTAATTTATGTCTCTGGAGTGTTGTAAGGACTCGCCATATATCATTACACACATGCACGCAGCTACACATGCCGCACATACACATGCAAACACACAGGGGGACTTAATTGCTCGCCTTCTCCACTGAAGCACGTCTCGTACGCTTCAATTAATCCAATGCTTCATCTAAAGACTTTATTACAGCTCCATATGCAGCCACATCTGGAATATGCGGTGTGAACGTATGAAGAGTAGACCGCCAGCTAGAGCACGTATGTAGTGCTCGCATATACGGCAGATCCTCAGCTGTCTGTCTATATGTGTGTATAGTGTTTGCGGGCGTGTTTGTATCCTTGGCAAACCACTACATCAGAATCACAGAACCCCATCCAGATTCAATCACATTCCCTATGAATAAATTATGAAAATAACAATATTCCAGCTATAGATGTGTTACCGTGCGCCCATACTCCTCTGCATGTCTCCCAACCTCTAGACTTTTACATCCCCGCCCCTTGCTTTTTTATTGCCTCTTTGTGGTATGTGTGTAGGCAGTGGGATGACTCGGAGTGCCCCAGTGGTCATCTGGGAGGTGAGGTGTGAATATATCTCAATAACCGCTGCAGCCTTGCACCATGCTGAGTTAGTAATGCATTTACAGCCCTTTCCTTTGATTTTATTTCCCTTTGCGTCACGGCCGTTCTTTGTGTTTCGTGCGATATTGCCTTGCCCTGGGGCACGTTTGATGTGACAACCCCCTGCTCATGTGACAGCCGCACACAAAGCCTGCCTATCACCACATTGTTGCCCCGGATATGCTCGTAAACAAACATACCTACTTCAGACTTCCCCGTTTTCCTGCAGGCACATAAATGTACTCCCATTCCCAACTCTTTCCCACCTCTGACCTTCCTCCGCTCCTAAGACGTATTCATAATCAACTCGGCTCCGAATCTATTTCACACATTCCCTGTTTTCCTTTTGATATTCAAATAGACTTGTTTACACGGTGTCCAGCAAACAAAAAGAACAGTCTGGCTGAGTCCCCTACGCAAGCAAGATAGTTACAAACAGCTCTCTCTCTCTGCCCACACCTTTAATGCTCCGTCTGAGAAAGAGAAAAGGAGCCTTTGCTGTGTTAGGGGCTTCTTGTTTATGTATAATAGCATCATGTTCCCATGAGAGTGGGCAGGAACAGTGAGAGGAGGAGGAGGAGGAGGAGGAGGAGGAGGAGGAGGAGGAGAGCGGCTGTTGGGGGCAACCAGAAGTGGTGTTCCTTGTCAAACTGATTTGTACACCTCCGATGGGGAGGGGAGGAAGAAGATGTGCAAATGGAAAAAATGTCTCGCGGGAGACACGGGTGGAGGTGATGCTGGGTGGGACATCAGGGGAGGAGCCAGCAGATGTTGATAGCCACGTGTTCACAGAAGTGCGTGTGTGTGTTTGCAATGAGAAGTGGCAGAAACAGCATGTTCCTGCCAAGTCATGTGTGATGTTACACACTTTGGCCAAACTAGGATTGTGATTGCCGGGGGTAGAACGTATTACGTGTAAGGGTGAGGCAGTTTTCAGAAAAGCTTGGACATTTCAGAACGGTGATGGGGTCATTGGAGGAGGCTTTGAGACACCCTCATTCACTGCCCCTCAAAAACGGCATGCTCCAGTGTACCACCTTTTTCATTTTGATTGCTCCTTGAGAAAACTAGCCCGTGTTTTCCAAGTCTAACCTCGTTCCACATCAAAGAACCACTTTCAGAGAGGAGTGTGAGAAAATATCGATACACTTAAGTATGGAAGGAAATAAGAGACATAAGTATTTGAATATTGAAATTTAAAAACCACTGAATTCATGGCATTGAAATATTTTACTTCGAAAACCATTCATCTGAATTTATTTGTTCTAAATTCAGCTCTTTGAAATACAAGTACGAAATGTCTTGATTTGCAATTTCAAAAGCTGAATTTGACTACATATATGTTTTTTAAATATTCACAAACTCAGTGATTGCATCGCTTGCCCATGAGGCAACTTTTACAGGCGTTGTTACAATACCAGCCAGACGCTTGATGTTACTCAAACTGAGGTCCCCAATACCTCCATCACACACTCTATGGATAAGGCAAGTCCTTAATTTTGTTAAACTGCAAAGAATCAGGTGCATAATGAAGGGCTCCCTGAGGAAATTTTGCATGATTTACGAGTATATATACAAGAGCTGGACTTTGCAGATACTCCTGAATGATTGAGCATGATGAAGACATGAAATTATGATGTGTCTGACCAACAACTATGATATTATTTTTTTAATATTTAGTGTAATTGTTATTATCATATACACATTTCCACATATTTTTTTATTTTACTATGTTGTTTTGTTCTGTCTTGTTCTGGGCACTGATTAGGTTTGTAGTATTTTACTTGTCCTCTCTCGGTTTTGTTTGCTCTAGTTCTTACATTGCTTACTACTTTCTTTTTTTTGTTCTGTCACTATTGGATTGACCAAATATTACTGTTATTTCTATCAGCTCAATTTGGAAAATTGTCAATTAACAGATTGCGGGGTGAAAAAAAAAAATGCAGATTCAAAAAATCAAGTTCCAGATTTTTAAAACAAATAGATTCGGTTTGCTCAAATTCAGTTGGTTAAATTCAGCTCTAAAAATTAAAGTTGGAAAAAAAATAAACTGCACATTTGGACTGTCCCGAACAGGATTAGACAATTGAGACTGAATGTTTTGAATTGAATTTGATGTTGTATTTGAATTTGAGCGACCTGAATCTGTTGTTTCTAATTCTGAAACTTCATATTTTTCAATCCAAATTTGTGAACATTGCAAATAAATTTCAAATTCAGCTTTTGAAATTGCAAATCAAGAAATTTCACGTTTCAATTTCAAAGAGGTAAATTCAGAACAAATAAATTTAGATACACAGTTATCAAAGTAAAATGTTTCCTTGCGATGGATTCAGTGGTTGGGGAAATGTAATTATTTATTTCTCTTATTTGCTTTCATACTTGAGCATCACAATGTTATGTTCCGTGATGATGTATCAATTAGTCAATCAATCAGTCATTTTATTTGTCACAAGAAGTCATTCAAGCTGCAACTCCAGTGAAATGCGAAACTTTTCCTACATGGTTGGCTGCTACTTTATGATTGTCATTGGTGACATTGACAGTGGTGTCCTAGAACATGCTCCAGACTCCATCTCTCACATCCGTTTGAGCATGCGTCATGGTCATTTTGAGGTCAAGATATGGAAACAAATAAGATGGCTGCATGGTTGCTCTGTAGCCAGCTCTTAACGGGGTATATCAGTGATCCATTAATCTAGATTGGTAGTTGTGTTTCAGAACACGGACCTATGAAACAGGCAGAGTAACAAAGGGCGCACCACTAGTTCCTAAAATTAGTAAATCAGAAAATAAAAATCACAACATGTCCCCTTGCTTAGAGTATTGCATTATATTCAGTCATAACCCCTGTATTGTGATACATAACCCGAACCCTTTCAGATGAGTTCCTCTCTATTTTTATTGTAAAATCACTGACTTGCCTTTTCATTATTCTTTTTCCAATCATTCATTCTCTTCATTTGTTGTCAGAATTCAAGGATAATGGCTGTTCACACATCTTGTGGAGTGATCAATACTTGACTTCCGCTGACCTTGCAATTATGATTTATCATATTCATAAACGAGACATGGATTGAACTGAACTGTCGGTAAAAGAAGTCAATAATTATTATGGGATTATGATGCTGGAATGTCAAAGACACCTGCTTAGCCGTGATTGATGCCTCACATTTTTATTTCTTTCCCCCTCCCCTTTCTTGCTTTGTCGAGATATGATCTTTCATGCTCGTCTTTCTTTTGTGGTGTTAACTTTCTCTTGCTCTTTGCTACTTGGAGATTGACATTTCAATTTGGGTGTGTTAGCGTGGGAGTCACAACATGGAAGACTCAGTAGCATCAGAAACAGATAATAAGCAAATTAAATCCTGCCACAGTCAGCAACGTGTTGTATGTTCGTATGGACTCATCATAAGTAAATGTCAGCTGCATGATTTATTTATAGTTTCTCAAAGAAAGATTACATAAAATGTGTATTAGTGCCAGTTTTTTCTCCCAAGTGCTTAGTTCTTGTATATGAGCAAAAATAATTTTACTTGATTATGGAGTTGGATTTCTTCTTTAACTGATTTATAAACTGTAAGTCCTCAGGCTATTCTAAACTCTAAATTACATCTCACGCGCTGTAAAATAAAAATGATAAACTGTTCTCAATAAACCTGTAAAGTCTCTCTTCCAAAACTTTGTGCAACAGATTGAATTCAGTAGGCATAAATTATATAAAGGATGTAATATTGCGTTAACTTATAATTTGCAACCTTGTAGTAAGTTTTCAGAAACTTCTGAAACGTCATCCCAGTCTCAGAGTTAATTTAGGGAAATTAACACACAGTACAGAAACCTTTTCTTTCACTTTAAGACCATAATTTCTTTCATTGAACTGCCTTACAGCAAATGGAAGACTTAAGCTGGGCACACACTGTACAATTTGAACCTGTTCTATAAATGTTGATAAATTTAAACTCCTACTGTACAAGTTAACTGTCTGCCATGTAAAGCCAGGGATCACAATCTATGTGCGCACACTCTTCGTCAAGCCATGACCTGAGTGCTCACACTGTACATAATAAAACAGCCTGTCGGTCCCTTTGGACAGTTCTGGCTATTGACAGGTGTCAGTTAAGATTAATTTAAAAGCTCTGAGGCAGTTAAAAGTGTGTTTGTCACTGGAGGTCTGGAATGTTACACCACTTTTCTTTCATGGTTGCGATAGAAGGAGGAAGACACATCCAAGAGGCACGTGTGTTACCTTCAGATACTCCGTTTGCGACATTGCACAGGCACAATAAGAAAAAAACTGACTCGCGGCTCTGCTTCAACTGTGCAAGAGTCTGATGAGGGCCCACAAAAATGTCTGACATGTCAGAAATCCAAACATCTGACAGTCGGTCGAGAAAAGTTGATCAAGCAAGATCAGTCCTCGCTCCCCACTGTACCATAGGTGTAGGTTTACTTTCAACATTATTAGGGAAACCCGTTTTATGCACCCATTTATGATGGAAATCTCTTTATTTGTGTAAAGGAAAGCAGAAAATTTAGCCGAAAAATGACGATTCAAAATATGAAAAGAGGCCATATTGGAATATAATGCAGGACGACTCAGGCATTCTGTATTGCGTTCAAATATTCTCCTGTTGATCAACTCTGTTGGCTGTTATCTCTTCTTAGTCAGCACACATGCAGGCATAGATAACTTTCCCAGCCCCCTTTGTGTCTTTTTTTTTAGGAAAGTAACCTTTTTAAATGTGCATATGGCACCGATTCACTCCCAGCAAGGATAAATTCATTCATTTTAAGTAATTCATAAACCCCTGGACTTTAATTGCTCATGTGTTTTTCACCAAAATTTCTGCTCATTCAAAACATATTACATATATCTTTGTTCTCTGAGCAGTTGAGAATAAAGTTCTAATGTTGCATATAATATAATACAATATAATATAATATAATACAATACATAATTTTTAAATCATAATTTACTTTTTTTCTTAAAGATTTTTTTGGGGCTTTTTGCCTTTAATGGACAGGACAGAGTGAAATGGGAAGAGAGAGAGTGGGGGGACGACATGCAGCAGGCATCACCTCTATACATGGGTTGCCGGCACTATCCACTAAGCTACCGACACCCCTTTTAAATCATAATTTAATGAGTGTAGAGTCACAGAAGCCCATTTCGGACCCTCTCTGGATGAGTCTAAGCAGTTGTGAGCTGATTATTGGAGGTGGTATACCCAAACTAACTGAAAACACTTGGGCAAACATAATAGGTGATCTTCACGTATTGAAAATTAAATGCACTTTCCGTTATTGAATCACTACGAGTCATATTTTTGCGCACAAAACTTAAGAATGATGGATAATGTGAAGACGTTAGCTCAAACATTGGTAGGAACAATTCTGTAGGGACATGTCCCTATTTTCCATTTGCAAATCTACGCCCTTGCCCTGTACACTGCACGGCAAACGATGCCCCAAAGAAGCTGAAATTCAGTTGAACTCAAAAACGAGCATTGTGTCAGAAACTAGCTCAAATCAAAAAGTATGCCCAGCATAAGGAAAATTAAATTGACATGTTAATAGTCTTCTCTATATTCAGAATATAATCAGACTTACCATTTCTGTTTTTAGAAGTGTCCCTCAACTGGCCATTATTCCTAGTTTACCATTACCCTGGAAGCTGAGTGACGGAGAAAAGGCCCATGTCACATGAATGACTGATGAGGACTTTCATAGTGGCCACATGTGGATGTGTGTGTATGCTACATAAAGTATGCCTGCCAAGTTATGTCATATATGACATGTCCAACATGCTGTAATTAAATGGCACGTTGTAACCGAGTCCATGCTTGAGTTCTGTTCCCCGCAGGAATGCCACTAGAAAATGACATGTTTCCCCTTCTTGCTCCGGCCCCACGCCTTTATGAATTGCTTTGTTCCAGCAGCGACATAACTGGGTTTGTAGATAAAAATGCAAGGTACCTCTGTTACCTGACAGGCTATTACTGTGAAAAGCCTTTATTTGTGTTCAGCATGAAAACAAATATGGAGCAGCTCTGCATATTGTGGAAAACAGGCACACGCACACACACACACACACACACACACACACACACACACACACACACACACACGGTTTGCTGCAGATGTCCTGGCTTTCAGGAGTTATTTTGTGTGTGTTAGCTTGGGCTCCTCATGTTCAATTTGCTCGTACATAGATTTCAGCAAGGTTGATTGGTTAAAACATTACAGATATGATTCCTCTCCTCCTCCAAGACGCACACACACACACACACACACACACACACACACACGCACACTGTACATAAACAGACACACATACGCACCTAAATGCAGTGTTGGATTCTTGTCTTCTGTGGGACCAGTGATTAAATTACAGTAGCTCTGGTGCTGATATTAGAGTGGAGCATGGAGGCAGTGTGGAAAAAGCACTGTGGCTTCTAATAATGATATCATGTTTTACTGCATTGTACCTCATTCGCCCTCTGGTTAGAAAACTGAAAGATAGAAGCATGATAATAGAAAAGACATTGCAGGCAGTTATTTAGAGACTGATATTGGAGTTGCCAGCGTTTGACTCACTGTTGTTATGTCATATGTTTGTACATAACACACAAGTATTGTATAGAATCTTTTACAGGATTGATGCTAGTAGTACATTGCACTTCACCTCATTCAGCAAGTGTGGCTCTCCACTTCTAGACAAAGTGGGAATCATAGATGATTGTCCAAACACATGCCAGCAACACCTGCTGGAGTAATGTGGTACAAGTACAGAAGTAAAACTGGATGTCAAGCAAAATGACTCCTGCATCAAAGGACCAGCGTGTAGTAGGGATGTCAAATGTGGTTAATTTTGGTTTCGATATCCTGACACTGACGCTGGTCTTTTTTTTTTTTTTTCAGGCAAAAAATTAAACAAACAAAATGACGTGAAATACAAGACAGCTTTCATTTTAGTCCAGTGCTACGTTGACTCAGTGAGCTTTAGCACCACATTTCAAAGTTTTACCTTTTATTTATTTTCTGTTGGCTTTGCTGACAGCCAGCCAGCAAGCTGAGTCAAGATGCGGAAACATCGTGCCCACTGCCCACCCTCTGGTCTCCACTGGTTAGCTAACGTTAGCCTTAGCAGCTAGATAGCGAGCGGTGCTGCTCATTTGCCAATCACTGCTGCGGAAACATGGTGGCCACCGCCCACCTCCCCCCAGGTAGCCTGGAGTAAGCAGATATACTTTGAGCTGCAAAACCTATTTCACATGGTTAACTGTGTTAGCATCGCTAGCCGGCCTGACACTGCTAATGGTGCTATCCGAGCTAATGCCCTCAGCTGGGATTTACCATTCAAAATTGAGCCCTTTCCTCACCTGGGCAACCTGCTCGGAGACCAAACAGTAGGCACAATTTTACCACAGCAACACTGTTGGGTCGGGAACGCGGTAGGGAATGTGCAGCGCCACAAGCTAGCTCCTATGAGCCCCAGTTTATGCGCAATGCAGTAAACTGAAGAGCTGCAAAATTAGCCTATAGACTGCCACGCGTAGCCATTCAAAAATTGCAGATACCCTTCCCCTCTACCCCCATTTTGAAGCATGTAGAAAACCTCCGGTTGCCTTCACTTCAACGTAAAAACATAGAAGGCCCTATCTAGAGCCAGCGTTTGGTTTGTCTGTTCTGGCTTACTGTCGACAATTGGCAGGCTCCGTGGAAGAGGGCCTGCTACCTGTGTTGATATGAAGGGCTCATTCTAAATTAACAAAAACATAATTCCTAGTTTCAGGCTGACAGAATTCTGAATATTATATCTCATTTCTGTCCCTAAATCCTACACACTGCTCCTTAACTAAAGCACTTCCACAATAGACACCGCATGCATATCTCATTTGGTTACTCCGTCAGTGCAATAGTGACCTTGAAACCATATAATAGTTGAGAAACGACAAAGCTGATTCTTAGTGCCGAACATCAGATATGGCCAATATCTGCAAGCTGTGAGGAAACGTATTGTCACATAATCAAATGTAAAGTTTTCAGGAAGAAACTCTTTATCTCACAAAGACCTGCTGAGATAAAACATAAACATGGCCGAAGTTAGAGCTATGAGATTTTCACATGACATCAAGATTTCGATCCTGGCGAGGTGACGCGCAGATAAGTCAGACATTAAATGCAGTGAGAAAGTGGAAGCGGGGGAGAATAGAAATGACAATGGGGATGCAGAGGACAGCAGAAGGAGAACAGAGCGAGGTTGTAATAGTTTACATAGTGCAGACATTTAATCAGAGAGAAAAAGCTTGGTGTATTTTCCCAACCTGAGGCTAATTTCAATCAGCATTGGTCTTGTCATTATTGGCGGCTTTGACTGTCACCTCTGTGTTTACTTTTAATCTCAGACCTGCTGATTGGGGAAGATGGAGGGATGAACAAATGAAAAAAGGGAGGGAATGAAGGGGGGAAGAAGGGCACGCAGGACATGAGGCTGCAGACGCCCTGGCACCTGTACCGTCGCAGCTTCACTGACAGCCGGGCAGATAAATGTTCAGCCTCTTGCTTTCCCAGCAGGCAACAGGTTCTTCCGGTAAAGAAGAGGGTGTGCAATGTGCTGTTAGATTCCCTGCTGGGTCCAATCAGAGATGTGATGACACTTGGTTTTCTGGGCGATTAGTTCTCTTGGTCTTTATCCACACACACACATGCTGACATGCATGAACTCAATCACTCATACGGAATTCTTTGTTATGGTTGACAGATTCAAGAGACCATGACAGTAAAGAGTGTTTTTAAGCCCTTGATGATTGAAGTGAGCACAGTGATGCTTCAATAGAGTGCTCGAATTTGGTGATGTAGGGACCACATGCACCACGTGAGGCAACTGATATTTTAGCTTCCTCCATTTTGTATTCTCTGGTTTTCTATTCGTTGGTCTACTTATTTGTTCCAGGCTGAAACAACTCAAAAATGTTCAGATAAGTTGACGTAAAATTTGCTACGTAAAGTCAAGGTGTCTGGGAGGTACAGTTTACTGATTTTGGTGTTCTTCTGACTTCCTCCAGTGCTGACTATTTTATGGGCAGCAGAAAGTGATTGTGCCATTGACCAACAAAAACCAGGGGCTGCTTGCACAAAACACCATAAATTTGTCCCTTAAGTATGACACTTAAGGCTTAAATGGAACACCTGGCCAATAACTGACTGGAAAAGATCCCATTGCACAAAACCGCAGAGCAATCAGTAATTGTAAAGAGACTGTAAGGGCGCAGCTTTGGAAAGTTGAGTGATCTAGAACCAGACAGTCACAATCATAGATTGACTTGCGGTTAAATTTATAGCACAAAATCATTTGCTCATCATTAAGCGTGTCCATTGTGTTCTCCTGGTTGTAGAACACTCTTCTCAGGAAGCCTTATTTTTCTCATTTATCTCCATAAAGTCAGCCATGTTGCAGTTAAGCTGAAGACAGAGGTACTTAATGTTTTTGTCCTTACTTTTGCTACTAAGGTCTAATGGTTTAACAAACTTGAAGCAATTCCTTAAGTACAAGTCCAAGATAATGAGAAAAACTTCCTTAAGTAAACATTTTGAGGCAACCTTAAGAAGACTTTGTGATTCCGATTTTACCTCAAGGAAACCTTAACTCTGACTTTTAGGAAAATCTTAAATTAAGGTGCTCTGTGCGACTGGCCCATGGCTATTTTAAGAGCACTTTATTCAGAAATTAAGATGCATCTACAGAGGTGGGTTCAAAATGTGTACACACTGCTTGTGACACACACAGAGACATGCAGGTTGCAGGTGGGTGAAATGACACATCATTGAGTAAATACGTATATTCTCAAAAATATGAATAAAGCAGAGAGCAAAGCTGCAGGCTCCCCTGTAAGAGAGACGCTGTGCACATTTACACATGAGGAACAGTTCAACTGATTATTTCAGAATCTAAAAGTTTAGACCTCGTAACTATAGTTTTTAGTATTCCTATTTGACCACAGGTATATGTCTAAGGTGGCAATCTGAATCACTTGCAAGAGCCTGCTTTCTCTACAGGCCCTTCCACCCCAGGGGCCCCAATGCAACCACACTGCCTGCACTGTCTATATTTACGCCCCTGGGGATGACACTCTGGTTGGCTGAATTCTTGTTATGCCCAAGACACACCTATGATTAATTAAGGGACTAAATACAACCCTTGTGCCTTACTCTGCGCCCTGATTATGCACCGTTTAACGAGTGGGTTTGCACATAACTTACATTCCCTTGTGCCATGCACTTTAGACCATGTGCTATAGATCGTTTAGATCTTGTAAGTCTTGTTTCTGTCAAAAGGAAAACCTTGAATATGTTACCAACTTTTGGAAATCTGTATAAAGCTTCCAACATTGCCACCACTTGCCAACAGAATGAAACTGAACTGTCATCACTGAAGTTTTAGGGGTAAATGACGCACGTTTCCAGCTGTTCAAAGAGTTCTTCCCCCACAAAATGTCCCTTACCGAGGATGGCTCTTCCTCACGTCTCAAAAGAGGCATTCTGCGCAATTAATATTCATCCTGCTTCTGGAGTGCATTGTTGTCATACCACCACTGGCAGATGTGCATTCATTAAACTCAAGACCACGGAGACACATTTAATTATTAATCCAACTCAATTTACACCTGAATTTATTTATACTATTATTTATTTATACCGTTTATTCTCGGCTAAGGGCTGGATTTGGTCTCATGGTTGGCAGAGCAGCCGATACCATCCCCTCAAATTAATTTTAATAATAGAAGGCTCTCATTAAGACACAATCAGACATGAAGACAGTCTGAGTGGAATGGGATGCCTGAAATTGACCAGAGAGTCATACATTATTGACACGCAAATTGTTCTTATTAGATCAGCAGGTTTCAACTCTGTGAATATGTAGCCGGCTGCCAGGCTGATTCTTTCACAAGCATACACACACACACACACACGCACACACAGTTAAATTGTATCTGAGTTGTACACGGAGAATATTACCTGAATTGATCACTCCCAAACTAATTTTCATAGCATTACAGCTACAGACAAATGAGGCCATTGAGGTTGAAAATTGGATTATTCTATATGTTGCTTTCTGTTTGCACAATTTAGCATGAAATGTGCAGCGCTGGCCAACGCTACGGATTAGGGACCTCAATCACAGGAAGAGCGCTGCCTCCCTCTGCTTGTTTTTATAGGCCAGCAATTACTGTACATCCCGTGGAGAGTTGCAGATACTGCAGAATACTACCTGTCAAATTTATACACGGTGTTAAATTCTGCTTGTGCTGTTTTGACCAGCGCAGCCAATTGTTGTCGCTTTTGTGAGCCTCCATTGTGTTTGTGTGGGGGGGGTGTGATTGTGAGTCAGTCACACAGTCGCCCTCCTGCCAGTCCCAATCAGAGTCTAGCCAGAGCGATCATAGGCGTCTTTGATCCTCTTGAGTTGACATGAACACAGACCCAGCTTGGCACACTGGCTATAAAGGAGAGATTACAGCTGTGATCACATGCATGCATGGCTGTTGTATTCAGACACATGAACAAACAGAACTTAAGCACTTTAAGGAGTTTATGCCAACTGGACAATTATTAGTATTTTAAAGGCCAGTAATACTTTATGTACTGTACAGTATAGTATAAAAATAATCATAATGTCTATATTGTATTTAAGAATGATTGTTATGGGCATATTTACATGATGGTAACCTAACTTGTCAATTTAACTTTTCCTAACATTTATTTAGACATGCGAAATATAAAACATATAAACATGTTAACTCAATTTTAGAATTTTATTAGGAGAGCAGGCAAACTTAAAGATCTATCACATTTTAAAAACAGTGGTTAGGAAGTGTGGTACTGGTTAAAATATAAAGTCATAAAAGGTGAGGCATGTTTATTTTTTATTGCACATTTCACACAGGCAGCTCAAGGAAGATAATAAGGAACATAATGAAGTTTTAAAAATACAGTTATGAGTGATAATTAATAAGAGTGCAGAAAACTTATTTCTTTTTTTACATAAACAACACATTTAAAAGAACACAGGCAGGAAGAGTAAAAGAGTATCACGTAAACAAATAAAACATTAGTGAAAATAAAAATGAATAAACTTATAATTAAAAAAAAAACACCAAAAAATAATTAAAATTAAAGTACAATTTTAGTAGTTTTAAAAGCAGTTACATTAGGTGCAGATCAGAATTTTGGAAGAAAAAAAAAATCAAGAAAAAGCCATAGGAAACAGTTTTGAGATTCTTTAAAATATTTGTATATTGAATTGTTCTCGGGCAGCATTGTGGTTTAGTGGTTAGCACTGTCTTCTCACAGCAAGAGGGATCCTGGTACAATCCCAGGAGGGAGCCCTTCTGTGCAGAGTTTGCATGTTCTCCCCGTGTCAGCGTGGGTTTTCTCTGGGTACTCCAGCTTCCTCCCACAGTCCAAAGACATGCAGGTTAATTGGTGACTCTAAATTGTCCGGAGGTGTGAATGTGAGTGTGAATGGCTGTCTGTGTCTATGTGTAAGCCCTGTAATAGTCTGGCGACCTGTCCAGGGTGAACCCCGCCTCTCACCCAATGTCAGCGGGGACAGGCTCCAGCCCCCTGACCCTCAAGAGGATAAGCGCTTACGAAAATGGATGGATGGATGAATTGTTATCTATTGCTATATATGTGCTAGTACATGCTAGGGTTGGCGACCAAACTATTTCAACAATTTCCAAAACTTGACATGTTTGCGAGTCACTTGTCATCCATTCAGAATGGAGCTGCAGCACACTTTTGGACTGCTACCCACCAGTTGTGAACCACTACTGTAACGTATCTCTTCAAGTTAAATCCATTTTGGCAAGTGTCAGTTCTTGAGTGCTCATCTGGGTGACAACGCAGGATTAAGACAAGAGGCGGAATTTGCTGCGAAACACTACCAAGGCAGGAAGCCAGTCATGGAGCTCTGAGGCCGGCAACGGAGCTTTGTGGAGCCGCAGGTTCAACTTCAGACAAGAAACAAAAGCGCTCCAAAGCCGGGAAGTTGGCCAGAGAGCTCCACTGCCGCTCTGTCTGCTTCCCAGCGAGCAAAAACTATCGGTGCATTGGTGTTGAAGTCTATGTCACCCCTGCATCTTGTCCAGAACTTACATTTTTGTCATTAAGCAGAGTACTAAGAAATGATACTGTTGGGTATCAGTATCAAATTCCAAGTACCAGAATCAGTTCAAGTATTGGTTCACATGTAAGTGGTATCCAACTCTAGCACACACACACCGTCAGGCAGGGAATCATGAGCATTTGGACTAGTTTCTGTCCTAGCTCTCTTTTTTTCCATACAGACTCACACATTTAGATCGTGGACACAAAACAGATTCAAACCACTTGTAAATTAGGGATTATGACTGTTCCTTCGCCCGCCTGTCTGGATTTCCCCATCTCGCTCTCTCTGACACACTCGCAGATGCATACAGAAACACTCCGGTCCCAGGAGACGCTGGAGTGTGTTAAAGAAGGCATCACACGTTCGTTCTCTCCCCTGCCTAAATCTGGGCAGGGCCGGAATTCATCACAGGATCAAACCAGTTTCTCATCAAACCCAGGAAAGTGTAGCTAATGCAATTTCACTAAGTCACTGCCCGACTTGATTACATGTGGGCTGGGGAGCGCATGCTAAGGCGCCGCAGGGGGCTGGATGGGTGTCACTGTGTGAGTGCGTGTCAACATCTGTGTAGTTTAGGTGGATCCATTTGTTTCATGCTCTGTGTCACAAGTGTGTGTGTATGTGCTTGTTTTGTACCGTATGCGTATACATATGTGTACCTGTTTGCACCCCTTAAATCTGTGGATGTTTTTATGGATAGAAGTTGTGTGTCATGGCCGTGTGTGTTGCAGACGGTGCAGTGGTCCTCGAGGGGGATTTCAGGCAGATTTGGCCACATTAGAATGTGTTGCTTCTTCCTTTCCAGCTTTCAGTTGCCGTCCCACTGAGCACCACACCTCCACACACACCCCTCTCTCCACTAATCCTGGATCAGACCACACACCAAGGGGACTGAAATGCGCAGACACTCATCCAAACAACACTAACGAATCCTTGAGCACACACATGCAAACACACAAGCTCTCGCAAACAAAAAATGGCACTTTTTACACATTATGTGGAGAGACGGCTGGCAGCAGTTTGGTGGCATCCTGACCTGAAACCGGAGCCACCCTGTCACGTCTAGACAACTCTGAAGAATCCCATGCATATTAATGCTGGCCTATTTAATATTCATCAGTGCTATGCCCTGTTGGCAGCTGGTCCCAGACCCCATGGATCAATGAGGTCTCTTCCTCGCTCCTTTGTCTGACACGGATGCAGATGTTTAGAGCATGAAATTAAATTGGTCACTGTCATTGGGAAGACATACATGCTAGTCAATTTGGTGCGTGTGTGTGTGTGTAGTTTCCGGTTCGACGTGGCTCTTGGAGCAGACAGGTGACGCTAACATCCTCAGAGTCTGTGACATGTTGATGTTATTCATGGGAACTTGAGTGTTTGCAAGTTGATGACAAGGAAACAAAAGTTTAGCCAGCTCTTTCCGTGTTGACGCTCAGCGAGAGAGATAGAGACGGAGAACGTGAGGCAGAGAGGGAGGATGAGCAGGAGAGTGCGTTGGCGGCAGCTTTGTTTAGGAGCCTGTAATTGAGTCTTAATTGAATTGGCACCAAAGGAAGGATGAATGGATGGAGAGATGGAGAAAGAGAGTTTGAGTGAATTGGACCTCATCTCTGTCTCCACTTAGCAACGCGAACGTGGGCTCACTGCGCAGGCGAATTTCATGGCAACAGATCAGAATCAGAAACCCCTTGATTTGAAAGTTTTGGTTGGATTGAAAGCTTCCCTTGTCATTTTAATGAAAATACGGGGAGTGTTGTCTCCCATACTTCTTCAAATGAAACTTGTTCCATTAGAAATGTATTATGGAGCCCCAGCACAGGGAACAATGGGTTGATATGCATTTGAATGCAAAGCTAGGCAGGCAGCGCAGGTAATGCGGAACAGGCTTTTGCACCATGGCGAAGCGTCTTTGTGTTATATCACACAAGCTTCGCAAGGTCGTATTGGACATGGAAATGAAACAGAAGGAAACAGCAGAGCAAGGCTTTGTGCCAAGCTGAAATCTCACCATTTCAGACAGCGCACACCCCGTACCCATTTCGAAACCCTATCAGAGTAGCTTGGATCACCGTCTTTTTTCATCTCTGTCCAGTTCTTCCACTTAACTTACTCTGTACACTTGACAGAACATCACACCTCATTTCAACTGAAAACACTTTAAACAGTAAAATGCAGCATTTTGATGGTCCTAAAATTTTGAAAGCAAACTTTTTTCTTCAGGTTTCCCCAAACACAGAGATCAGTTGTTATCAGACTCCCTTGGTTTTGAATCGAGGAGGTTATTTATTGCATTGTCTGTTTTTTTTTCCAGTCTCGTGGATGTATTGTTACAGAGTGCTTTGGGACTAAACCATAAACCTAAATCAAGAGATTTTAATGAATAATATTTTCTCTACTGCACACAGGCAGCAATACCTCCTGCTGCTCCTCCATCTCCTATTCTTATTCTTATTCTTATTCAGCAGCTTTACTTGCAAACACTGTACAAACATATACATCTGCACATGCATTCATGCAAAGTATTCTTTCAAAACCCTTTCTACATGCACAAACACAAAGACAGTAAATCATTTTGCTTTGCAGTTAGCTGTATTGACAACAAGCCGCAATTTCTCCCCCATCAATTATATTGATTACTTCAGGATGAGTGGAGGTAATGAGCTTGGGTGTTCTTTCTCTCCCCTATGATCTCCCCTCTTCCCCTGTCTTCAGCCCCCTCCCCTTGGCGTCTACCTCCCCCGTTCCTTTCTGAGCATGTTACATGGCAATGATTTTCTGATTAACCCTGTTAGCTTTGGGGTTCACCCACGCAGTGACGCAGGGGCATGGAGGTGTGAGGGTGTGTGGGATGCATTTAGATTTGTGAAGGAGAACTGCACTGATTGAGTGATGTGTTTATCAAGGCTGAGGTTTGTACTCCTGTACTGATTAAACATTTAATGTTTAAAATGATTAAGAATTGTTTAAGATTTAAAAAAGATATATTGATTTATAGAGGGAACATCAGTGTTGCATGATCAGAGTTCAGGGTCATCTACAGAGCAGCACTCTAGGGGTTGCTCGGGATTTGGTGTCTTGTTAAAGGACACGACATGGTGATGATTAAGTTCTGAGTCGTGAGTTTGAAAGCACATATTTAGAACTACCTTAATCCTCTAAATGTCATCCTACATATGACTCACACACACATTTTACCTACTGTGCATTTCAAGCACCTCCTGCTACAACACTGCCATGTATATATGTCTATTTTGACATGTTTGATTGAGTCAAGTCCTGTTTTCCTTGTTGTAGGTGGTGCTGATGACAACCTGATTGAAGGAGGAGAAATGAAGTTTGTATGTAAACCGGGAGCAAGGAACATCACTGTCATCTTCCAGCCTCTTCTCAGGTACAGTGAACACCCAGCCAAAACTTTATCTGAATGTGGTTTCAAGACATCTTTCTAGTTTATTGGGAATGTGATCAGCAACACAAAACAGCAAGAAGTCTATCGTCACTCATTTGTGATGACACACCGCCCACTGTATGAGTAAGTCCTTAAATAGAGTACTAATGTGATGATGACTTTGGACTGAGAGGAGTCACAAGGAAAGATAAATGAAGTGATGAGCAAATTGTACTGTCAAACAAGCTGTGTAATGAAGAATGAATAGGGTGCCATTACTGCAATGCAGTAAATCAGTCATGGCAATCTGACCACCCAGGAAGTAGTTATACATAGGCATGTCATGATACCAGGGGTCTCATTTATAAAACAAAGCATAGGATCCATACTAAAAAAGTACATATGGACAAAAGGCAAAAATGGCGTGCGCCAAAAAATATTCTACAATTTCTACAATCAGGCTTTCACCTCACCATCTGCATCGCCAATTTCCCGTCTCCAAAATGTTCGTAAGCATGGGTCAAAGTTTCTCTCATCAAGTCTGTTTTCATAGATCACAGCTTTTGCGTGGGAAGTGGCCTACGCCTCTTTCAGGCCTTGTTTTGTGCGTATAAATGAGACCCCAGAAATTTAGTCGTCGATACCAATACCCAATTTGATACCAAGACGCTCCCATTGCAAAGAATTAAAGAAATACGCTGGCCTCAGGAAAACACACTTGTCTTTTCGATAAGTCCAGACAGAGTTGTCACGTTAGCTGCACTTGTCGCTGTCTTCCACATATTCTTCTGTGCTAATTGGTGTTCCTCTTCTTCCTTTAGCATTTTACAGCAGACAAAAATACTTGTAGGTGTATATGCTGCCTTGTCTGGTTTGGAAGAATTCCCCATATCTAGGGTACCTACAGTGCTGCAGAAAAACCATACCCTGCTGTCACGTTTTCGGAATTTTGGCATCGACTTGGACTTGTTATACAGGTATATTTTGTGGACAAAAACATGACACTGTTGCTTGGCTACTACGCCAGAACTTGCTGTCTTTACTGGAACAGTTTGGGCGGATTCCATTAACTTTAAGAGACACATGCGTGAAAGGGCCACTGGCATCATACTGGTCCGTCAGAGAGGGATGACCAAGCCACTCAAGACATATGACGGCTGGGACATGACTCAATACCAGTAAAATGTAAACTAATTATATTACACAGCCTCTTAGTGACCATCTATCGATTTCAACCTTTTTAATGTTTGGCGGGATACCGTAAATCAAACATGATGTAATGTACTGTACCTCCAGTTCCAAATGTTTTGTTGATACCCTCCAGGAATCGGGATCGACTACCACCCGCGTTTTTATTTCCCATTAAATTTGAGCATTGTGAAGGGTTGTCTTTGTGGTAATGTTCTGTATGTCTGGTCGTTTTCTATACAGCGCTGTGGTCCCAGGCGAGTAGTGTAAATCTAATAGTGAAGCAGTTTAATTGAATTGGCCTCCATGCAGTGATACATTACCTTCTAGGATCCATTAAACAGAGATGTTTCCTACTTCTGCACGGTGCCTGGCATACATTTCTACAATTTTAACATCATGGTGCATAGTTTTAATGCGCAGAGGAGGGATAAGTGCTCCTTTTTGGCAAACGCTTTGTTTATCTCTTAAATTTGTATAAGGCAGTTGGCAGTTGACAGATGATTTGACTGTAAAAGTATCTTGAACACTCAGCCAGTGGAGAGCTATAGCCTCACACAGGCCATCTGGGTAGTAACTGTATTATGAGGTAGCTAACTAGCTTAACTGTTTGGCTGTAGAACATTTAGTCTTACAGTCAGTGAATACAGGCAAACATGGAAAAGCCGAGAGAGGTGTTTGGTTAGATTTTGTATATTATACATATACCCTGACCACTAAACAGTATGGAATCGCTGAATATCTTAATTTGGTTAAGCTAGATGCACTTAATCTATCAGATGCATTTTGCTCATCACATCCCCACTAATGTAAGCTGTATTGTCAGTTGTCATGTTACCTTTTCTTTGATTGATTGATGCCCTTTGAAAGCAAAATACTGGTTTCAGAGAGTAAGGGCTGTCTATGTTTGTATGTGTGTGTGTTGACGTGTGCATGCATGTGTCTATGCATGCTTTAATGTCTTCTCCAGGTGGTTGCCTGTGTGTTTATGTCCCTTTACTGCTGCTTTGGCCCTGAGTCTTTGCTCTCAGTCTGTCTCTCTCCCTCTGCTCTGCACTTTTATTCTCTCTGTGACACACACACACACGCTGACGTTCAACCCCTCTTCACTGAGGGTCCGGCCAAGCTCTCGTCTGAACAAATGACCAAAAATAAAACGGTGACTAGCTTTCTGCCTACCTCTCCCATGTTGTCTGTAATGGTTCATATCAAT
Organism: Epinephelus moara; assembly: GCF_006386435.1. Classification (NCBI taxonomy): domain Eukaryota; kingdom Metazoa; phylum Chordata; class Actinopteri; order Perciformes; family Serranidae; genus Epinephelus; species Epinephelus moara. Next base: position 20,554,051 of record NC_065528.1, read on the forward strand.
CACGGCAAACTGCCTCGCACACGGGGCCTCTCTTTTCTCTCTCTCTCCCTCCGACTTGCCCTCTCCAGACTTGTAGTGCCAATGGAGCGCTGTTTCTTGCAGATGGTTTTCTAATGGCAAAGCCCTGGCACTCCGCTGATGGATCACTACACCTCCTGCAGCCAGCCATGCAACTCATGGCAGCTTTAATGACAGAAGCAGTTGGGGGCTGCAGCACAGGAAATCAGTGGTGTGTGTGGCAATGTGTGGGCATACGAGACAACGGGGTCTTAATGTTTGATTGCAAATGGTTTCAGCACGTTGTGGTACATTTCTTTTTCATCTCCTAAATCAAGTGTGCTTTATGTTGTTATGGTGTGTCTGTTTTTTAAATCTTTATTGATATCTGGTGAACAAAGAACCACAACATCTGCAAACTTTTTAATGTGATGACTTTCTACCTGTCAGTGGTATATTAGTCATGGACATTTTCAGTGCTCCAGAGAGGGTTAACCTCAGAGAATCAGATCAAAATGGCCCACAAAATGACCAATTAAATCCCTTAAAGATCTTACATAATAATCCCCACACTTACTTATAACCATAGTCTTTTAGTTTAGAAATTCATTCAGATATATAAGTAAGGCTAAGCCACCTATTTTATTGTACTTGTGTGATTACATTTTATCTTTCCCCTTTCTCTATATCACTCTCTGCTGGCGCATTAACCTAATGCCCTTGTGGGTATTAACATTTCATCTCATGTCATATTAAGCACTCCATTCACGGTTCAGATGGTGCTGCATGTGATTGGCTTGTAATTAACAATGGTATCTCTATTGCGTGACATAGCTCACAGTTGGATTAGTAAACCCAGAGTTAACTGAACCTGATGAGAATGTGCTCCATGATACGGGTTATGCCGAATTGCCAGCGTAATGCTTAGTGAAATAATGTATCCCAACCCACTCGTGATACAGGACCTTTATCATGGAGCAGCAGTGCAGCTCTTTGCTCATGCAAAGCTACTTCAGGTATCATTAAAGTGTTTCTGTCCACTTTACATCATCTTTGTTGACTTGAAGAAGACCTATTTTAGGCAATGGTACCTCTTCTTTTTAAAATTACTTTATTGTTTTATATTTCGGGGCCCTAGTGTAGAGGTTAGAGCACTTATCTGCCATGCGGAAGGTCCAGGGTTCGAATCACGCTGGGGTCGACGTAGGATTCAGGATTAGAGAGTAACTCCAGAATCTGAGCCAAGTCCTCAACGAGGAGCCCATTGTAGATGGGGGGTTCCAGACATAAAAACGGATTCATTATTTTAGATTTGGGACTTTACTGTGAGCCAGTTCTTATAATTGCACCTTACAGTTGTCCAGTTTATATTAAGTCTTAAATTTGCCATAGACCATATTTTATATTTGCTATACATTGCTTTTCTACTTTATGTAAGTCCTTTAATATTGCATGCTTTATCTACACTCCTCTAACTTTGTAATCTAAACAGTTTACAGGCAGTTGGCAGTTGAAATGCGAATCATTTTCGTGAATCCTCCCTACACATACATGCAACAAGAGGGTAGCGCAGGGTCAGCCATCAGTGCCGCCACTCAGTGCCTTGCTCAACAACTCTTCAGCAGTGCCCAGGAGGTAACCGAGCACCTCTCCAGCTGCCAGTCCATTCTTTATTCTTGTTCCATACTGTGACTTGAACTAGCAACCCTCTGGTACGGACTGATCTACTACTGCCCCTTGGAGGTTCTTTGGGGAATACTGGTGGAATATGAAGTGCCATCACCATTCCCATGTGCTATCAAATTCATGTATAACCCAGGTGTGAGCTGCATCTGTATTCTTTGCTGTAGATCAAGTGCATTTGGGCACTGGGCTCCACCAAGGTTATGATTTGTTACCTTCTTTATTTTGGACAAAATATCCAGAAGCAGCAGAGATTAAACAGAATACTGTATCTGCATTTGTGATCCAGGATATGCTGGAGGGATTATAAATCCCACCTGATGTTGGCAGGCCTCATGCTCCCCCAGGAAGAGCTGTTGGAGGTGGCTGCGGAGGAGGACATCTGTCTTACCTCAGTTAGCCTGCTGCCACGACAACCTAGCCCTGGCTAAACGCCAGGAAGTGGATGGATTATGATAAGAAGGGGACCAGTGTGGAGTAGACTACTCTTATGTACTTGTCGCTTATGTTTGCGTCTCTGTCTACATTCTTATTGTGCATATGTATGTAAACAATATGTATATAGGTTTCCCCTCTGTAGCTGAATACATATAAAACAAAACTCATGATAATTTGTTTGAGAGGATATGCTAACACATATGAAGTCACATCTATTAAAGGGCCAGTGTGTTGGATTTAGTGGCATCTAGCAGTGAGGTTGCAGAACTGAAGCTTCTCCCATGTGTCAAGCATGCAGGAGAACTATGGTGGTCGTCACGAAAAGGTGAATGGCCCTATAGAGCCACTGGAGCTACTGAAGAACCACATGGCGGGTCCTTGAAAGTGAACCCGCTTTATATATAGACTTAAATGACTCATTCTTTCAAAAACAGAAGCTCTCTGAATCAAATTAAATGGTCTAGTAAACTGACTGGTCACTCACAGCTTGATCCAGTGTCACTGAACACCAGACACTTACAGTGGATAACCACCTCAACTTTAATTGGCGACTCCCACCCTTTGAACAGTGAATTTCAGCATCTTTCTTCTGGATCAAGGTTCATAGTCTTAAGTGTCAATGAAAGCGGTCTAAAAACAGCTTTGGTTCAGCAGCCATCACTCAGATGAACAAGTCGTAGCAGCCCTGCACAGATGCTTTGGAAGCAACTTTTAATTATTTGTTTATTTATTACTGATCATTGGAGTTAAGTATTTTTATTATGTCCATCTGTTGTTCTGTGTTGTTTGTAAAATGTGTCAAGATGGATGCCTCGTCTTCTACTGCCAACCAGTTCTACCTGCAGATACAAATGAAGTAACCTAACCTACTTATATTGTGAGGTAGACACAACTATTGTTATTTCTAAACACCAAACTTCAATCTCTAAGTATCATCGACAAGTATGTTTGAATTTATTCTGACAAGGCTAAAGGCAGCTAAAACCTTACATGTGAGTTTGTTGGTGCATTTTTGTCAGTGTGTTCGGTTACATCTCCTCTAGAGAGCACTGAATGACCCTTAAGATTGCCAAAACATTATCCCTCCCTTGGGATATCCGCCATGTCCGTTTTGAGCTGAGCAGTTTTGTAGTAAGTGAATGAATGAGATTGGTTCTGCCCTCACAAGTGTAGCAATCCAACCCGATGTGTCAGAGCACAGAATGTATGTCTTTAAAGACGCGCACACAAATACGGGGCAGACACAGGGTAGTGTTTGTGCATGTAGCAGCCAATTTAGTTTGACTTCTGGGGTCTCCTGCTGACATTTGGGTGGTATTTACACCCCTTGCGCCGGACGACGTTGGCATTTTGAAAAGCTTCAGCAGGCCCCTAATCTCTCCCTGTTCACCATCCACAGGATGACCAGGCACGGCCATGCCTGGTATGCTGTATTTGTGTCTGTGTGGCAGTGTGTGTTTCTGTGTGTGCGCAGGTGAAGCCTTAAGTCCGACAGAATTACTGTGTTGCCATATCGGAGTTAATTAGTGAGTAAAATGTTATCATTACTGATAGGAATGATGGCCAGATCTATGAAAATCGAGAGATTTTGAGAACCAATTTTTTTGTGTGTGATTCAGAGTCATGAACTCGCCTGCTGAAGGGCTTTATGTAATCGTATCATACTCATGCTCAGTTAATTTCCTTTCTAACCGACTTCATTTTGCTTTTAATCTCACTGCTTTCTAATTACTAGTTCTGACTCCAAATAGATTTTTGGTCCTCAAAATTACCTGTGGGGAAGATTCATTTGAACGTTTCACTCGTCTTTTGAAATCACTGACTGTGCCTCATTCAGAATTTGACTCAAAGCCCTTTTGTATGTGAGTGCATGTTATTGCAGTTGTGCATTTGTGTACCAAAACATAAAGGAAGCTCAGAATATTCCTGGTAGTCACGCAGGCAGGTGTGCCAGATTGAACGCTTCACTGCTGTGTAACAGTCGATTGAGTACAGAGCCCTTCGTATGCACTTGTAGCATTAGCTTATTAAAAAGTACTCATGTTGATGTGCAGATACTCGAATTCATATAAGGTCTGCTCAGAGTCGGTTCTGCTGTAAGTGTCCATGGTCGAGTGAAAAAAGAAAAGAGTCAGAGGGTCGGAGATTGACAGAGAGCGCTCGGGGGAAGCAGAGAGGGAAGGACAATGGAACAAGCGATGAAAGGAACGAGGAGCGGATAGAAAGCTAGATGACAGGAAAAGGACAGAAGGGCTCTGCCTCCCACCATTGTAGCCTGTGGTGAAAACGAAACACACCATGATTCTGCACTAATTTCACACTCTCATTAACTCCCCTCCTGAGCAGCACACACAGACCAAGACAGACAAAAGTTAGAGGTGAAATAGAGTATCTCTGGAGAAGTTTTAAGTGTTTGTGAGGTTTCTCAAATTCCTGAGCTGCGTCTTTCATATTTAGATTTTCAGACTTAGTATTTCTTGAGGACTTTGCTGTGCCAAATTTTATATTTTTAAGAAAACTGTGTGTGGGCTTATTGAGAATATACCTGTGAAGAAGCATAGGCCTATACCTTGCTAATAAAACGAAGTCATAAATTAAGTAAGGGAGACACATCCAGAATTAAAAGATAATTTTGGTCATTTTAGGATATGATTTGTTTCTTCTCATAGACATGATGCACCAATTCATTATGTGCATTCTGCTTTATGTACTAATATCAATTGTGAGACCAATATTTGAGACCAATACCTGATATACAGCAGGGTCTGGTGTAGGTTAATTTGGCTTTCAATAGCCCGACACTAGTAAGTAACCGGTTTATTTTTGATGAAAAAAATGCATAATGACAAGAAATACAAGAGGCCTTTTCTTTTAGTCTGGCACACCATTGACTCAGTGAGCTTTAGCACTGCATTATAAAGTGCTATCCATTTAGAGGTGGTGAAATTTTAATGTTTTGTGATGGAAATGTCTCACCTTTTATTTTATTTTATTATCTGTTGGCTTTGCTGACAACCAGCCTGTTAGCTGCATTAACATGCTGTAATGTGGTGCCCACTGCCCACCCTACAGTCTCCACTAGTTAGCTAATGTTAGCCTTAGCTGCTCTGCACTGCACACCACATGGGTTGGGTGGGAGCTAGCTTGCAGTGGACACATGGTGGCCTCACGCAGCACGCTCTGGTCTCCCCTCAGGTTATCCCGATAAGTGGGCAGCTTAATTTTAGCTGCAAAACCCTTTTAGCATTGTTGACTATGTTAGCATCCGTGCTGACACTGCTAACTGTGCTAACAGAGCTAGCAGTGTTATCATAGTTAACAATGCTAAAGGGGGTTTGCAGCTCAAAATTAAGCCTTTTACTTACCAGGGCAACCAAGGGGGAGACCAGAGGGTGGGCGCTAGAGGGTGACAAGGGAGTGGATTTTCACTCTTGTCCCATCCCACTCCTACAAAAAACTCCTGTCCCATCCCAATTCCATGACAAAGTACATCAAAAAATCCTGTCCCTTCCTGATCCTGAAAGAATGTCTCTATCTCATCCTGTTCCCGTGTTGTTTTTAAATAATACAGAAAATATTGTTTATTAATATTAGAACTGCATATTTATAGATAAGCAAACTCAATCATTATAGCGTAGTGATAAAAAAAACCTCCTAACTTAACAGCTGGAACAGCTATATTGTAGGCCTACATATTCATACTATCTTTAAATATTGCAATTTCCCATTCTATATTTAACGTTTTTGACTGTTGCAGTGTAAGTGGAAACTTGCTTGGTAGTTAACATTAGTCTGATTCTAACTGCTTCAACCACGTGGCAAATAACTAGCGCTTCATCTGTTAGCTCGTAGCTAACACATCATTGGAATTAGAATCAACACGGAAATGGAAATTAGCATTGCAATTGCAACACTATCTTATACGGTCGTTTTCACTTAACATGCTCAACATAAAACAACATGTGTCCTCATACATAAAGAAATATATTTCCCATGCCCTGTAAAAATGAATATAAAGCTGCTAACTTCACATTGTTAGCTCAGTGTTATTATTAGGATTCCTGTCTTTCCGACTCCTGTCCTGTCCCAGTCATGTGATGAGTAGTGAAATTTACTCCCATCTCAACAATCCTGCAGGATTCCTGAAAAAATGTCAGCATTTAGTGGGTAGAGTGTTCCCACAGCCACACTGTTGGGTCTGGATGGCGTTACTAGCTTTAATCGCTGAAGGAGCAGTGCCACAAGCTAGCTCAGAACAGACTCAGTTGGTGCACAGTGCTGAAGAGCAGCATGATTAACCTACAGACTGACATGTGTATCCGGTCAGAAATGTTCTCTGCGGTTAACTGATTAAGGGTTAACTGTTACAGTTTGTCACCTAAACACTAAAGATCATAAGCCAAATTAATTACGATGGCTAGAAGGTGACATGATTTGTCAAGCCGTAGCAGCAGCAGTTATGATGATAGCCTCGTCATCTGCATGTATCTCTGTGGTTTATTGTTTACAAATGATGAGCACACAGAAAAACAAGTGTGTTTATTGCTCTCCCTGTCAAAGAAGTGCTGCAGTAGTCACTGTCCATACGCTCCCTGCTGTTAAAATGAAAATGGCACCCATTACTCAGGTATTTATGATCCATATAAGTCCTGCAATTACACAGTCTTTTATGATGTTGATCCACTACGCAGTTAATTGGGCAGCATGAATGGCCTCATCCCCAGTAAGAGCAAACCAACGAAAGCACAGGCTCAAAATTCTTTTCAAATGCGTCTCGGCAACAAGATTTGTTTGATCAAAAAGTCAGTGTTGACATCATTTTGTGACAGTACTATTGTTTGTAGTTGCTTACTGAGTTACCCTGTGTATGACTTATTTCAAACATGCAAATTCCCACTGTGGCAGAAGTGAAAATGGCAAAAATAATTTGTGGTTGAACCCTAACCTTCATTTAGTCAGGCAGCGGCTTCATAATTACTGGTGAAGACTACAGTTTTCCTTCAACAATAACATCTGTAGTCAACCTCAAAGACGTGTCTGCACTCAGGCTATTAAAATGCAGCATGGACGTCTTGTCTTAAGTCTTACTCACACATACATGCACGTACTGCTTTGCTCTGCCAGCCCTTGCTCTCTCTTCTAATCTTCTCTCACTCGTTCAGGAGGATTTTCCTCAGTAAATAGCACCCTCCCTATCTCTCTCTTTCTAACCCGCACCCATTAAAAACTGGGAGCATAGTTGGGAATCAGGTGGAGAGAGGATTTTACACTGGAAAGGTCAGAGAGAGAGAGAGATAAAGAAGGCAGAAGAAAGAAACCAACAACAGAGAGAGGAGAGCAGATGGGAGGCAATGAAAGAAAAACACAAAGGAAAAGATGATAAAAAAAGGAAACAAACAGACAGGTGGGATGCGAATAGAGAGCGATAAGTCTGAGGAAGAAGAAAGAAATTGCAGAGGAATAGAAAGGCTCTTAGATTGCATGTATGCTGGGTGGCATGTAGGCTCGCTTTGAATTCAAGTTGTTTATGTGCACATACACACTTTTCATACATCTGCAATATGCTGCACATGGGGAAGAGAATGAAAAAAGAGGATGGCAATGAACTAGAACAGTGCGGTGTAACCGGTAGGTACAGGAAAACTGATCAGAGAGTTTGAGGAAGACATTCTTTGGTTTTTCAGAAGTCCACACCACTGCAGATTTCTGGCACATAACTATGTGCTCGGGTGAGGTATGTGGTTGTTTGCTGCGTGTACTTTGACCGGTCTACCTCCTGAACAAAAGTCCCACACAGACTCCACAGTGCAGCCTGATATCTGGATATTAAAACAGCTGTGTAGTATCTGTTGTTTTTGCCTGTTGGGACCAGGTTCAGTCAGTGGCGTCCCCAAAGAGGGGCCTTTGACCCCTGATAAAAATGTTGCACCCCCCTCCTCCTCCACACTGGCCCCCTCTAGTGAAAGTAATTGGAGGCTGATATTACTGTGTTCACTGTGGCACGCTTAGTATTTAATCTAGCGCAAAAGTAGTGGTATCATAAGAAACAAGACAAAGGAAGGCACTGATCACACAGAAAGTATTTTAGCAGCTGGAGGCACCTTTTTGCAATTGTTTTTAATGGGAACGATGGTTTTTCCTTGCCGATTCGGCACTCTAGGTGCCTGGCATTTTTGCTGGAGCACTCTGAACTCAAGTTGAAACAACGTAAAGTCAAAGTGGAAAAACGCCCCACGGCACTTATTTTTTTCGTCATCTTTTTTCCCATTGTCCAATCGGATGATTTGAGCGACGGGTCTTCTGTGGTGGTCACGACAACAATGTACAGTTGTTAAACAGTGGAGGAAAAACTGGGGGTAGCGGTTGCTGGATACCCAGAGCTAAACGGCCTGACGACGGACAGCAGGTTGTCAAAATGCCCCCGAGTCATCCTAAAAAATGCCTGGGAATGACCATCATGGGGGAGAAGATCCTGGACCAACTGGTGGTACTCCCCATGATCCACCCTCTTTTTTAGGGTGTCATGTACCCACACTCTAACCCTCAACCAGAGCTACAGCAAATACCCTCTGCCTGAACATTTTAGTTTAGTTTCCACAGCAGTGCAGCGCGTCTCACGTTTTGCAACTTGCAAAATGCTTTCTGTTTGACCAGGGATGAAGGCATCCATTGGTTCCAACTAGGTCAACATAGGATCGAGAACCGACAATGTTCCAAAGTTAGGGTAAATTTTGGTGAGGGAACAATAGACATGACCATTTTCAGGAGTCCCTTGATCTCTCACCTCAAGATATCTGAATGGAAATGGGCTCTGTGCGTACCCATGAGTCTCCCCTAAACTTAAGAAGGCTTGTTCCCATAAAATGTTCCTGTACAATCAACGTACGCCTTCAAGAGCTGAATATTTGTCTTTTTGAACAAGGGACATCCAGTCCATTTGAAGAACAATGAATTGCGTAATAGATATAACACACACCATATTAAACAGGATTGCTGGGGAACTTAAAATGTTAACTGTACCAGTATGAGTCTAGCCGCACATAAGATAATTGGTATATTAACTTAAGAATAAGAAACTAAAGTATATCAGTATACGATTTCTTCATTCTCATATTGACATAGTTTTCAACTAGCCCATGTACTTCAACAACATAAGCGAATTCTTTAAATGTAGTTATGGCTTTTGGTTTTGGTGTCTCACCCAAAGAATTTCAGCGGGCCCATCTGGACACCACTGTGAGAAATTCTGGGGTCGCCACTGGGTTTATTGTGTCTAAATAGGTGTGTAGTTGCCTGAGAGGGATAGCTGATACTCCTACTAAGTAGTAAAAAGTGCAGTAACTTATTTAAAACTATAACTAAAGTAAAGTGATGACCAAGAGAAAGAAACAAAAATATAGAAAGTAAAAAGAAGTATAAAGAAAAGTAAAGCCACTGGATGTCTGCAAAACACAATGCCAGTTTGCTATGAATCTGTCAGGTGCTCCTACCTGTCACTAGCTGCAGCACCGCCGTATCTTTATTCTTTTATCTCCCTGATGCCCTCCCCACAGGACAACACACACACACACACACACACACACACCATGTTGTAAATAATACTGCCGGTTTTATCGCTTTCCAAAAGTGCAACTTCAGCCACTTTTTAGTGAGGTGCAGAGTTTTCAATCTCCTCATGTCTTACAAGCACACGCATGCACAGAGACACACACTGTTGGCATTACACACACACACACACACACACTAGATATTGTGCAGGAGATTAGATCCATCATTGTGGGGGTCTTTTCTCTGGCTATAGAAGGTGGATAAACTCTTTGATTGTGTTTATCCATCCCATAATGGAATCAGACTCGGTTCCCAGGGCAACCTGTCCAACAGACTCATGTGAAGCAGACAGTCGTCAGTCGGAGCTTAAGGGGGTCTGGTTTGTCTGAACGCTCAGCAGTAGACTTCTTATGAAGTCGGCTTTGAAGGTCCCCGAGGTTTTAGGTCTGTGTGGGGGGAAAATAGCGGCTCCTGGGAATTGTTGCCCGGTCAGATTAGAGGCAGAAATGGTGCTGCTGACACAAAGACAAACATTTTATGTGTGCCTTAGACACACACAAAACACACACACGGTTATGTCTTTGCAGCTTGTCCAGATGATCAGGTCATAATCACACAGATGTTCGCGCCATCCCCATCCAGCCCCGCAGTGCCTGATTGTCTCTGATTGGCTGCTTTTGAAAGAGTTTTGAGTGTATTCTTGGGAGATTTTTAGGTTTGCTTGCATGTGTCTTGGTGTATTGTGTTACCAATAATACTTTTAATGAAATGAAAGTCTCCTTTTTTGAGTGTAGGATAATGTAATTAAGCCTTATATGGTTCCTCAGACCTGTTGCTATGAAAGGACAGAAGTGGGAGGACAGAATGCCCTGAATGCTTATTGAATAAATGCCAGAGGGGAGCTGCTGCCAAGGCGAGAATTACTGATCCACAATGAAGGGATGTTTTCACCATGTGTTGCTTTCTGCCACGTCTTTCACTCTTCTGTTTGTCTCCTTTTCCCTGTCATTTTTTTAGCGATGGAAAGCCACACAAGGACACAAAAACAGGACCTTCTAAAAACTGAAATCCCGAAAAATGATATATTGTATTATAAGAAGTGTATTCTGTGTTTCTTATCTTCTCTCGTCCTTCTGAGAGTAATGTCAAGGTAAAGACAGAGTGCCGGAGATGGGTGATTTACAGATATTCTCTTGTTCCTGTCCTGCACACTTCCTTCTGTGTTCTCCTTTGAATTCAGCCTCAGTCGTCGGTCTTTCCATCTTCCATCCCTCTATCCCTTGACAACATGAGCTGCCACTCTGTGTTACTGTCACATGAGCGAGCGCCAGCCCCCACATCACAGCAGCCTTTGATTGGCCAGGCCTTTCCAGGTCGGTGAGCTGCTGCCTGATAATAACCTTGTTTGATTGCTGGAGCAGAGATGTAATTGATTGATCTGCTCACCCTGTCTGGGGCAAGGCTTCAGAAGTAGCCTGTACGGATGTGTGTGCGCGTGTGTGGGCGTGTATGTGTGGACTGGAGTTGGGGGTGGTGGGGTTGGTTGATTGTCGAGGGCAGCTCTAGATAAGCACACATGTACACACAAACCTTTCCTTAGAAGGACTACACAGATGGGAACACATGCACGTATAGATACAGTTGGTATTTGTAGGAACGCCCACAACATGTCACATCGTTTTACACTGAGGAGAAAAACCAAACATTCTTTATCATGCTGAAAAGTTGCTGTGTGGCTTTCTGCACGTCAAATTAACTTGAAAAGTGACAAATGGGAACATTAATGAAATTTAGTCCAGTATGAAGCAAGAGCAGTAGCCGGGCTGCAGTGTAAAAAATTGTGCATGGGCACACCACCAAAGCCCCGTTTCCACCAAACACTTTCCGTATGATACCTTTGGAACCAAAAGTAACCCTTCAAACATGGTACCTAGACCCTAGGTCTGTTCATGTAGTATGGGTCTGGTGGTTTTGGCAATGACAGTTTCGGGGCTGTTTGTGGTTAAACAAATAGGATCTAAAACTTTGTCCAAACAGTGATAGACTGTTTAACATCTAGTAAACAGGTTGTGAGCCTCCAAGGACCTGTAGTTGTTCAGGTTTCAAGTGCTTGAGTAATAACATGGCACATTGTCAAAACATAGGCTAATAGCGTTGAGTTACATTAGTACATGTCTCAAATGCTAGTCTATTTCATCATAGCATTAACGGCTGTAAGGTGCTGATATTATGGTCAGTTAAATTAATAATATCTATAGTAAATGTTATAGTTATGTGAGTTTGAAAAGCGCACTTTTCCAGCATTTACAGGCTGGGGAAAACCTCGCTGACCACGCCCCCTAGCTGTGACTACACACTGACTGTATCTCTGCCCACACGCTACTGTTACTGTACAGTCAAATACGCAGTGGGTACCAGACGTGGGCAGATGAAGCAGAGAGTTTGTTTTTTAAACTCTTCCCAGCACATCTGCCCTGCGTACCTCTCCAAACAAACCCCACCAACCAATCAACAAGTCATTAAACCTCATTAAAATTCTCCGACTCCCTCTGAAAGGATTGTTTGTGATCTCCTAATTGGTGGTTACATAAGTTAGTCCATCTTTCTGGATAGTTAATTATTCTCAAAGATAGATGGTCTCAACGCAGCATCTAATCCAATAGCGCCTAAACAGACTCCAGGCATTTCTAAGAGACAGTGTTTCACAGCTGATAATTGGGGTTGGAGAATATCTGTGCTTTCTGTGTGTATGTGTGGGTGAAATCAGGGTCTGCAAGCCAACTAAGGTTACGATTTGTGTTTGTGTGTGTCGCATTGTGTTGTCACTTCCTCTCTCTAATTAATTTGCTTGGTATTAATTTGACTCAAGTCGCACTCTGAGTGTGAATAGAAGCAAAGTAAACCAGTTATTGGACAAAGAGAGTATTTGCTGCTTCAATTTGTACATTGTGGGTCATTTGGCGTCTGGCTCCACTCGTTGTCTTGGTGTATGTATTGTATTTGTTTTCCCAAAAACAGTTTGCGTCTGGCTCGGTAAAGATAGAGTTTCTGACTCTGGATATAGAGGTAACCAAATATGTCTCCCCTGTGCCTGGAATCAATCACCCCGAACCTAAATTGTGAGATGAAGAGGAGGCCAAAGCCCTGATAAGGACACAACATACATTTTTAAAAGAGATGAATATTTCTCCCCTTACGTCCTTCCTTCACTATGAGTGATAGTTTGATCCCCGGCCAGTCACGCTGGAGTCATGGTGCGCCCATTGAGTGTGCAACCAGTGGAAAAGTCAAACTGGCAGACCCTGATTGAGTCTCCTCTCCTCTCCTCTCCTCTCCTCTCCTCTCCTCTCCTCTCCTCTCCTCTCCTCCCTTTTACACCACTTTACTCCTCTCATCTCTCTCCTTTCCCGTCCACTACTCTCTTGTCCCTCCTCTTCTCCTCCCTTTCCCTCTTCTCTCCTTTCCTCCCCTCTTCTCTGTTCTCCTCTACTCTAATCTCTTTTTCTCCTCACCTTCCCTCCTCTCCTCCCGTCTCTCTTCTCTCCTTCTGTTTCCTCCTCTCCTCTCCCTCCTCTTCTCCTCCCCATTCCTCTCATCTCCTCCCTTTCCCTCGTCTCTCCTTTTCTCCCCTCATCTCTGTCTCTCCTCCTCCCCTTTACTCCTCCTCTTCTCTTCATTCCTCTCCCCTTTCCATTTCCTCTTCTCTTATCTTTCTTCTTTCCTCCCATTTCCTCTCCTCTCTCCTCTCATCCATTTTTCTTTCCTCTCTTTGCCTGTCCTCTTCTCTCTTCACCCTCCTCTTCTCCCTCCTCTTCTCTTCTCTCCATTCCTCTCTATTCCTCTCCTCTTTTCTATGTCTGTTTCCTCTCCTCTTTTCCCTCCTCTTCTCCTCCCTTTGCCTCTTCTCCCCTTTACTCCCCTTTACTTGCCTGTCTTCTCTCTTCTCTCCTTCTGTTTCCTTCTCTCCTCTCCCTCCTCTTCTCCTCCCCATTCCTCTCATCTCCTCCCTTTCCCTCTTCTCTCCTTTCCTTCCCTCTTCTCTCTTCCCCTTTCCTCCTCTCTTTTTCCTCCTCTTCTCTTCATCCCATTCCTCTCCCTTCCTCTCCTCTTCTCTCTCATCCCCTTTCCTCTCCCTTCTCCCTCCTCCTCCTCCCCTCCCTGTGCATGAGTTATTTAGAGGTAAAGGTTATGAATGTAAATATATATATCCATGAGACAATTACCCTATTCCCTCAAAGACTTTGAATCTTTCCTCAGAAGAGGGAAAATCGATGTAGATGTCGATCACTTCACTTCACTTTAAAAGTCATCCAAACCAGCACACAGTACACATGCTATTTCCACACTGCCCCATCTGCTCTCCTGTTTTTCGCTGAAGCAAGTGAAGCATGGGAAGTCAAGGGATATAAACACTTTTGCAATAAAGTGTAACAACACTGAACTGCCAAGCGTTCCTCCAGGGTTGATGAGTGTAACACGTTCACCAAAGCCCCCTGTGTCTGCGAGTGGTCTCTTCCCAAAAACTGTTTGGCTAAATTCATTACATCCACCCAAAATAGAGCTCACACCCACAACAGTGACGACTGGAAGGGAATTTCAACCAGAATAGGACGGAGCAGACTCTACGAGCGGGATGAACAACAGAAGGGAGGTGGGGAGAGAAGGGAAAAGGCGAAAATCCATTATGTTTGATGTTAGTGTCTCGCCCTGGCAGCAAATGCTGGTGGAAAAACCCTGTGAAATGACATTAGGGGCGTCTTGTAATGTGATTTCAGCTATGTGTGAATATGAGATTTCTAATGGATTTGAGCACATTAGAGCAGTCTTTATCTGTAGTATTTATTCCCCCCTGGTTTCAAATGCAATTTGCTAAGTATGACGTTTCACTCAGCTCGAGCTCACTAGCTTTCTGGCTAGAAGGGATGTGGGGGAGGATTATGTTATTTTTCTCTTTTGTGGGGGGCGCTACATAAAGATATCATGATAAATATTCGAGGCACAGCATTTGTGACAAATTGGTATATTATAAGGGAGAGAGACTCTTTCTGTAATATGTGCAGAGGTATGCAGAGAAGAATAGTTTAATCCGGAGTAAGCCTCTGTGCATGTGCATTTGAGTTTGTTTATCTGTCCTTATTTTAATGGTGTGTGTGTTTTTTGCGTGTCTACACATACTACACTTCTTTCTAATGAGACGTCTACATGTACTGATGTAAGGCTCACTGAAGGAGTCGAGCAGATTGAATACCATAAAATGACAAATGTGAGACTTCATGTTTCACCTCGGTCAGTTAGTCTAATTTAATGTGGCCCCTGATCTCCTATAACATGGTGAGGTATGTACACTATAGGTATAGGTATAGAGGTACTGTGAATGGGGTAGTAATCTATCACAGCTTGTCATCCATGAACATGTTATACCAATACTATTCAGTTGCTGGCCAGCGAGAAACATTCGGCCCAGAAGCAAACTCTAGGTGGCCTTGCTAGAGATGGGATGTTTAAAATTTGTGATTACCAAAAGCTACAAAGAAAAAGGTTTTGAATAGGCTGCCATTGCTGAAAATGTCCGGCCCAATGACATTTCCTGCTTTTATAATGTGGTCCAGTTGAATTTGTAATTGAATTTTCTTGCTTCTTGTCCGTCCGTCCGTCCATCCATCCATCCATCCATCCATCCATCCAGATAAATACATAAACAATAAAATAAATAATAATTATAATAATAGAAATGATAACAACAAAAATAAATAAATAATAAAAATAGATACATAATAATAATAATAATAATAATAAGAAGAAGAAAATACACAATGAAAAATAAATATACAAATTCTATTAATAAATAAATATATGAATAAATATTAAATAAAAGTCCCAAGCAGCACAGCAAGTGGGGCTGGATCAAATTCCCTGTTAAAAGCCTTAGCAAGAAAGTCAACCCCCAAATAACTGTAATTTATGACATAGCAACAATTGATGAGTCATCGCCCTGTAGTGTTAGCAAGCTAACTAGGGTTGTTTCTAGCTAACCTTGCACAGAGCCATGTCTTGACACCCCAGTCTCACTTGGGTTGATTTCGTATACAAAGTGGGGAGAGGCTGAAAGGCAGTGTTTCATTACTCTTTAAAGAAGAAGAAGGTTTTGTGTCCTCAGAGTATAAGATTTCTTATAAACCCAGATTACAGTTATGATAAAAAAAAAATAAAATAAAAAATTGTAGCATCAACATGTTTTGACAGTATTAAACACCCTAACTAAATTCATTAATTTCTAAATGTGATACAGACAAAGGTTCAGGGTGAAAGCTGCAAATTATTTTCATTAATTTGATAAAGTCTTGTCAAGCCTGTGACAACTAATAGAATCAGGTTGCCGAGGCAAGGCTGACTCGCTAACAAGTTCAGTCAGTTAGTTTTATTTACCAGATTGTGGACATGAGAACATTCTGCTCAGCTCTCTCCAGATCAGGAGAGCTCAGAGTTCTTGGTGCACCCTTCACCATTGTGACACACTGAATAAAATCTCTGCCAGAACTCATGATGAATGAAGGGAGCAGTTTGGTGCAAGTCTCGAGTGCTCTTACGGAGTGCTGTTTTCATCGCACTCCACCAGTATCGCACATCGTTTACGATATAAAAAAAAGACAAAGACTCATGTTCGTCTTCAATTTTCCTGACACCCTAATATCTGTCTCTGACTGATTGGGGTCACGGGATCCCTGATTAGCATTCACATTTACGTGTTCCTGCCAGCATTTCCGCAAATTGTCCCGAATCAGCCAATGTGGTGCTCTCCGAGCTCTCCGCAGGCTTAATGAGCTAGATTAAGACGGAAGTCATTTAACCCCTGCCTGCGACACACACGCACACACACACACACACATGCACACACACTTTAGATAGACATATGTACTCATCACAACCAAACAAGTATTAGCACACACACACACACACACACACACACTATAACCACCTCACCTCCACCCTGTATTTCAGTAGATGGGAGATAGAGCGAGGCCATTATGCAAATGTCATGTGTCAAGTGTAAATGAGATTGGAGGGATGGGAAACAGAAGTATTGAATATCACACCAGCTCCCTTGGCAACTGCACCAAGGTAATGAGAGCATTCCAGGACGTAGGCAGGCAAAAGCCTTTGCTACACTAAAAGAAAAGCAGAGTGAAGAAGACTGAATAGAAAAAATGTGAAGAGTTAGTCCATTGGGTCGAATTGATCTAAGAAATACTAGATAACTCTACCACGTGACTTAGTCTTGACTTGGAGTATGAATAAACAAGTTTGAGGACTTAATGACTTTTACAGGTTGTTGTTGTTTTCAAATGGAAACAAATAGGGAACCTTTTATTATTTATTTTTTCGTACCAAAGTTGAAGTCATAACTCTAACCAGCTCAACCCTTGTTTCATCCAGAGCTGCACACAGCAATTATTCCTATCATTGATTCATCTGTAGATTACTCTCTCATGGTTTGGTCTAAGAGATGTAATGAAAATAGTGACAAATCACCATTAAAATCTCCCAAATCCTGATATAATCAAATTGCTTGTGTTCGACTAATACTCTAAAACCCAAACAAATTCAGTTCATTATCACATCGGAAAGTAACGCTGGAACCAGAACATCTTTGGCATTTTGCCTCCAAATTGGCCTAAACCAGGGATATTTAACGTGCTTTGCCTGGGGGACACTTTTGCAGAGATGCAGGAGGCAAGGGGCCAGTTAATAAACAAACAATAATATGTGTCAGATAAAATGAATGAACATTGAAATAAGAAGCAAAATAAAGGCAAATATATCCATCCATTTTTCACTGAATTGCCTGTTTTCGACCTCTCGACATTTGCTGTTCTCACTCAGATTTGCCAAGAGGCAGATCCAGTCGCAGCAGCTGTATGCAGTGGTGTTTCTAGGATTTGAGACCATCCAGGGCTTAGCCTGGACCTCTGTCAGGGGGTCTGGGAATCCTCCTCTGGCACTTTTTGGATAAACAAGCCCTATTTTGATGCTTTCATGCACTCTGGCATCTTGTTTACATTCAGATAAGAAAAAAAAATCCCAGTTTGAATCAATTTATTTTCATTGTAAACTCGAAAAAAGTCAGTGTCATTTTTATCCTTCATAGTTTTAGTCTACTTAAAGTCAACGAAAATTCAAAACGTTTTAGTCATTATTTTTAATCATTATATTTTTTATATGTTATTTAATCCAGTGAAGCTAATTCATGTATCAGAAATTAGAATCTAGGTGACAGGTTGTATAAACATTTCATTTAGACAATTTGTCTCTACTACTACAAGTAATTCCTACACACTTATAAACTGCAATTTCTCCTTCAGTGTTTGACAAGCTTAAGGGGTGATTTACAAGCACACACTTACTGATCATCATTTGAAAAGCTCAACATCTCTCTATTTATGCTCTTATTGACATAGACACCACAAATAACTAATGTGAGACAGCTATGATTTGTACCCAGGCTCATTGTAAACTCCGAGTTATTGATCTCACTCTTAAGAAGCAGAAAAGTAACTTAATTAAAGCCTGAATTCTTTCTTAATCTGCCACATGACAGTCTGGCGGTTTAAACTCGTGTCTCACAGAGTTGGTGATTTAAACTAACTAAAGAAAGCTCAGCCGAGTTCAGACTGTTTACTTACAGCACAGCTACACTCACAGATAAGTGAGCCTCCTACCTGCCTGTTGCCTGTCAAACAGCATCAACCCATAAACCTTCCCGAGACAGTCCGACTCTGAGTGGAGTCCTGCGGGGATCAGCTGTGAAGTCCGACGGCCCATAGCTGCTCGTTCCTCTACCATTTAGCAGCTAACAAGCAGAACTGCTAACAGCCACCGCTTTAACGAACAAACTCCACAAATCCATTCAACACTTCCACCATCCACAGTCAGAAACACACAGCTGATTATTTACTGCTGAATTTCAGCTCACAACTTGCACTCTAGTGTGAGTCTTTTTGCCGGCTAGTGAAACATTCTGGCTCAGACTGTTTACTGGAGGTTACCAGCCTGTCGCTCATGCGGCATTCGAAGATAACTGTAAGCACGGCTGTTCTCAGCTTTCATTGTCCGATAGTCCACCACTGACATTTTCGTCACATCACGTCTCGTCAACGAAAATTAAGCATAGATTTCGTCTTCGCTTTTATTATCAAGATCTATTTTTAGCTTGTCATTGTCTCAATTTCATCATGGAAAAAAGGTCGCTGACAAAAAGAAATTAAGACTGGTTGATATAGTGACGAAGTGGGTACAAGCAAATAAAAGAACAGCTAAAACAGTCTGATAAGTTCAGAAAATTACATCTCTTTACTGTAATGCAGCCTTTTAAACCAGGAAAAGACAACACTTAGGATATTACAATATCCAAAAGACGATATCTTGTGTTATATCTCTATATAATACTGATATATTGCCCAGCCCTTATTTAATAATATTGAACCAAAGTGCATTGTCAGTTTTACCAGACAGTGTTAATGTCAGTCCATAAAACAGGCCCTTCTGTTCAGATTACCTTTGAATGCACAGCCATGCGCAGACGGTCATTGCAGGTCATCTCATCATCTGCCTCAGAACTTCGGCCCAGCTGTTGTTAGACACTGATTGCATACATCTCTTGCTCTGTCCCTCACTTTATTTATCTCTTTTATCTCCTGGCGGTATAGCTGTAGGCTGTGTGCTGATTATTATGACTCCTTATGCCTAATCCTCTTTTCTTGTCTCCATCTCTCCTTGTTCCTCTGACTCTCCTCTTCATTGTCCCTGTCTCTCTCTTTCCGGCTCATTTACTTCTGCCCTCAGTCTCCCTGTAAGACAAACCAAAAGATCCTTGTAATTTCCCGAAACTTTAGATTACAATTATTAGTTTTGTAAACTGTAAAAATGTCATGTAAATTTAAACGGATGTACAGCTCTCAGCATACACATTCTGGTATAAGCCACTGACCTACGAATAAAGTTTCTTTTGGTTTAAAGCCTTTGCAAATTTAAAACCATGCTTTTTTAAAGAAAGAACATTTTTTGTATGAGCCAAACTATCTGCATCTGTTGATATATTAGTATTCAATGGATGATCTAAAATACTGACAGCAACTACTCTACCAACATGTTTTGGCCAGATAAAAATTCTCTCTCCACCTGTGCAGCCTAAACGAAGCACTACGTGTTCAGCTGACCTTTCAGAAACCTGTCTTTAGCCAACAGGAGCTCTCGACTGTTCTCAAATGTGCTGCAGACTGCGGAAAACATAATGTGTTTCATGGGAGCTGATCAAGATGAAGGCATACATGCAGAATGACACTGACATGCGTTTTAAAGAGCCATGGGGGGATAGTACGTCTTATAGTCTCCCTGGTGCCATGTCACAACCACTACAGTAGATACATAGATTCCTCTGTGCTGTGTGGGGAAGCAACACATGCTCATCAGTTGTAACAAATTGTTGTTCTCAATATTTCAACAAAGGAGCAGACTGACTGGATAAAGTGGAGAACACTCAGAGATACTGCACTGCACTTTTTTTAACATCCTCAATACTTTCGGTCTCTGGATTGGATTGCTAATGTTACTTAAAATCCAACACAGAACATAAAGGTAATGCATACTGTAAACAAAGGCGTAAACCTGTGCCATCAAAGACAGAAAATACAATGAACAATTTAGAAATATAAAATAATTTTATGAAGCACAACAATCTACACTGAACAAAAATATAAATGTAACACTTTGGTTTTTGCTCCCATTCTTCATGGGTTGAAGTAAAATATCCAAGACTTTCTATGTACACAAAATTAAGGTTGACAAATTTGTTTAAATCCGTGTTAGTGAGCACTTTGCTGAAATAATCCACAATCAAATCACCTGATACTGATTAAACAGCATGATTACTACACAGGTGTGCCTCATGATGGTCACAGTTAAAGGCCATTCTAAAATGTGACGTTTTCACATTCACACAACGCAATACTGCAGATGTCCCAAGTTTTGAGGGAGCGTGCCGTTTGCATGCTCATTGCAGGAATATCTACTAGAGCTGTTGCCTGTGAATTGAATGTTAATTTCACTACTATAAGCCTTTTTCAGTGTCATATCTGAGAATTTGGCAGTACATCCAACCAGCCTTACAATTCACAACCACGTGTAAAGGCCTTAACACACTGAGTCAGTTTTTTTCGTCAGAAATATTGCACGTCTAAAAATAAATGCGACCTCATGTTGTGTCAATAATGTTTGCACACTGAGTCCAAAACTTTCGTCTGTCGAACAGGTTCGATTTTCTGCGTTTTTCACATTGGTCAGAAGCCTTTAGAGACGTTTGGCCAAGAATCAGTGAAGAAAATGTGGTGGCGGGACACAGCCAAGGTAAGACAGAGGAACGGTGCGCATAGAATCATTTTATAACCCAGATAGCTCACTTTCAACATGTCAGATAGTAATATTAGGTGGATGACGATAAAGAGGAGGAGGATGTGGACCGCACACAGAATGTGGAGGACAGCTCTGCCCCTTCATGCAGCTGCAGTGCCAAATGAAAGACAGGGAGGGAGTGATGACAGCCAGATAGGTAACTGCAGTGGTGAGAGGCAAAGGAGGGAATGTCATTTTTATTTTCTCAATTCGTGGGAATTTTCATAGTGAATACAACAATAAAATGCATCGCAATCAGTGTGCAAGGTTTCTGTGCGTAACAATTTTTTTTTTCTGATTTCGAATTAAAAAAATGCATCTAAAAAAAAATAAACTGACTTAACGTGCAAAGGCCTTAACCCAGGACCTTCATATCCAGTTTTTAAAGCTACAGCTGATGCAACAGTTGGTTTGCACAACTGAAAAATTTTGGTATTAACCGTTAGAAATCATGTTTCAGGTGAAGAAACTGGTTGTGGAAGTCCTGGACTGGCGCAATGAGTCGATTGGATGTACTGCCAAATTCTTGGAAAAGACACTTAAGATGGCTTATGATAGTAAAATGAACATTGAATTTATGGGCAGCAGCTTTAGTTGACATTTTGCAGTCAAACTTGTGACATCTGTGGTATTGTGTTGTGTGCTAAAACTACAACTGTGTAATAATCATGCTGTTTAATCAGCATCTTGATATGCCGCCCCTGTCAGGTGATTTGATTATCAATTATGTTGGCCAAGTGCTCACTAACATTGACTTTTGTAAACCAAATTTGAGAGAACTAAGCCTTTTGTGTGCACAGAAAACATGTTAGATCTTTTATTTCAACTCATGAAGAGTGGGAATAAAAACAAAAGTGTTGTGTTTATGTTTTTGTTCGGTGTAATAATGCCTGCAGAGAGTAAGTATGTGCAGTGCAGTCCCTATCAGATTCTGACCACTTCCATCACAAAATGTTGCAACACCTGCACTGATGCTCTCACAATGAAAGTAGTCCAATCCAGTTTCTGTGAAATTCAGTTTTGGCACAAGCCTTCAATCTGTCCTTTTATGACTTAATTGTGTAATTATTGGCTGCTTTAATAAATAATAAAGACCATTCTCTGCTGACATTTCAATGCTCATTCATATCAATTATAGTTAATTATCTTGTTAGTTAATTCCAACTCCCACTATGATCCAATGCGAACTGCAAATCACTCAGTGGCTCTGAGAAATGTATCAGTCAGGGAGTTTGTTTGGATTCGAGGGTCTCCTCTCCTTCTTTTCTTCTCCCCGCCTCCCCTCCTCGCTGCACCTCCCTTTGTTCATCCTTATATCTGAAATATTTTATGGACAGATTCTCTATTTACCCATATGGCCATGTCTGTGAAAACACACCGTCCACACACACCTGTCACTTTTTCGAACTGAAACACACAAAGTTAAAGGTCAGCGCCTGCTCAAGGTTGTCTCTCTCCCCGGAGAGCCCTTTCAAGTGGACACACAGACTCACACGGAGACCAAGACATGACACACACAACAACAAGCAGGCTTGGACAGGCTATGAAAGGATCAATGAATAATTTAACCCCTAACATCATATTTCCCCTGGCATGTGCATGTGATATGTATGTCTGAGTGTGTGTGTGCGCTGGTACTTGTGCGTACCATGTGCATCCACCTTCATTTTGTGTACGCCCTATATGCTGAGAGGTGGCTATTTCAGCGGTCGCGATGTGATGTGTGGGAGTATTATCAGAGATGTAGGTATGACAGACACACCGCCCTAGAGCTGACTTCCTGGAATTGCATTTTGTTGGCCGTCTCCAATATGAGACCTGTCACCTCGCTCCCTCCAGGCCATGCAAACCGTGATTGAGGCATTTCTGCGAGGTGTCACTATCAAGGGTGCACACTTGTGAGGGTTTTTGTGTTTCTGTCCATCTGCTTGTGCGCGATGGGTAATAGGCTGGTTTTCATGCCGAGGAAGAGTTTTACACAATTTCAATCACTCTGCCCCCCCGCTCCCTCTCCCTCTTCAATCCTCTTGCTCTCGTCTTTTTTTTTTTTTCTGTCGCTGCTTCCTTCCACCTTCACTTTGTCCTCACCCCTCCAGCCCCTGCGCCCTTTCCCTACCTCGCTCCTTCCTATCCACCCGTCCTCACCTCCCATGCTCCCCTCTCCCTGTCAACACTGTCATAGCTTGGGGAGCCCTTCAGTGTATTACAGACCTCTCACCACTAGTTCTCTTTATGGCACGTTCTCCTTTTAAATTCAATCAGGCTTCAGTGGAGCCCCCAGAACCATTTCAATTTACTACCTGGACGCCACAGGATGGAAAGTCCTACGCTAACATAAAGGTCTAAATGGAATGGAAGGCTAAGAAAGAGGGAGAGGGAGAGAAGAGGGATGGAGAGAAGGTATGGCGAAGAGAGGAGGGGGTGCATTGAAATGGTGCCACGGAGAGATAACAGCAATGGAGTGGTAAAAATAGACAGAGGCAGGGGAATTAGGGGAAAGCGGGTGAGAGCGAAAGATGGGGGGAGAGGGAAGAGTCTGAAGCGTTACAGTGGATAAGAGACCAGCGATGACAGCAGGTGGGAGAGAAAAGGGAGCGAAATGAAGGGTGAGAGATAGAGAGGAGGAGATAAGGACATACTGTAAGGAGAAGAGGTGATAAATATAAAGTGTTTTTTTTAATCAGAGGAGAATGTGATGTGAAACGGCTCACCTCGAACCTGCTTGGAGGAATGCATCAACCTTTAGACATCCAAGCTATGCAGCGCTAGTGTCCTGTGCTGGTACAGTATGTATTGGCTGGGAGGAATGAAGAAAACACAGCACATAACACACACATGCCTTAATAGGAATGTACGATGAAACTACTTTTTGTTGTCGGCGCAAAATTGTTTTTTATCAAAATAACTCAGCAGAAAAGCAGTCTTTTACCTGTGGCCATTGCATCTTTGAGAAAATATCAAAGCCATTGCCACTTCCTCACAACAATCCTTTTGACCTTGACTTGCCTGCTTTCTTCAGGGCAACTTTCCATTCACTCTCCCCTTTGGGCCAAAATAGACTCGTCGTGTCCATCTTCGCTGCCAGCCCTTTGTGTGTTGTGTGCAGGTTAAGTGTTTTTCTCAGTAGTTTTCAGGCGAATTGAAAAGTGCCTTTGCACTTAGCTCTCCCAGGGATAGTTGCCATTTCAGTCTTGCTGAGTCATTCACTGAACCATGAGTGTCCTTCGGTGGCTCAAAAAGACTATATCATCACCATCAACTCTGATTAGAAAAGAACATAATGTGTGTGGGTGTGTTAGTGTTTACGAAGGTCAGAAAAGATGGACCTAACCGTCATTTAATCATTTTGACTCCCTTGCTTTACCAGCTCTCATACTACTTCTCTAATTCAGTACATAAAAAGCTAGACATGTCTGACTTTTCCAAAGGCAGAATATAAGAACCAAGGCATCGCTGGCCCAGAAAAACTTGTATGAGCTTTTGGTCTGGCAGTATTTTTTTCTCATTTTCTTTCTGTCTGGCTCTGTGTTAAGGCCGCTAAATCATAGTGTAGATATTACCTTTAATTAGGTCCAAAGCCTTCCTCTTCTTCTTCATTCTTTGACCCGAAGTCTTTCAGCTTTTGCTGAAACTGAGAAATGACTCACACAGGGAAATGGAGAAATGCCACGTTAACACGTTCGGCATAAGTTTCTCACAAAGTGTCACCTTGATACACTTCTGGATGCCCAGACTTAAAGAGGAAATGTACTTTAAGGTTTCTAAGGCAGTATTCACACTGTAGGGTAAAGTCACAAAGGGATTTGGTGGCTTTTGTGGCAGCTGAACCTGCATAAAGAAGACAAAAAGAAACTATGGAAGTGTCAAAGCACCTGCAAAGGGTGAACGCACCTCTAACTGTGCCGCCAAGCAAATAGTATCTCAGTGCTCCTGTACAGTTTGCACATATTTAAATCAGATAATATGCATCACTGCAAAAAGAGTCCAATCCCAAAGATCAGCATGACTAGCCACATAGTTACAGATATATTAATTGTGTCTCAAGGGCCCTGACACATCAAGCTAACGGTCAGCTGTCAGTCACTGTTGGGCCATCTGTGAGCGCCTGTCGCCATAGTGAAGCCTGATGGTGAATGAAATTACTGTAATTGGCTCAGTGCACGAGAAGAGAAACGGAAGTGAGAAAAGCAAACAAACCGCCAAAGTCAAGTGGGCACAAGATCGAAACAAACTTCTTTAATGAGACAAGTTTATGTTTTAGTGAAAACGCTTTGTAATTGTTTGTTATTGTTCGGTTATGCACGGTAAATATCTTTCGTTTTCTCGACATCAGGTTGTGTTGTTAATTCGCTAACTTGGTTGCTAGCGTCTTGAATCCGTCCTATTGGTCTCCTAGTTTCCCTTTTTGATTGATGACAACAGACTAACCCGCCGCCTGCTAGTGTGGAGAGTTATTTCCTCTCATGCGGGCACAGAGTGTACGTGCTAGTTCGCCGTTGGCTTTTATCTTTGCGATGTGTTCAAGTGCAACTTTTTGCCACAGCCATTGGTGATGTGAGGTGATGCAACAGTTGACCCTTTGTTGACACTAGTTCTTCAGTTCAGTGTATCTCTGCCTTAAGAGAATTGGTGGTAACTGAATTGCATTTAGAAGAGGTATTGCAGCCAGCACTGTCCCAAACACAGTTCCTCTCTGCCACATTTAAATCCCTTGTGTGAAGTTTTGAGGAATACCGCGGCACGTCGTCGGTCAGGATCTGTAGCTCCCAGTCTGAAGATTTCAGTTTTCTTACTTTCATGGATGATGCAATCAGATGCAACAAAGGGGCAACTTGCACCCAACTGTAAAACATTATGGGCGTGTTTGCGCTGTAACATTAATAGCGCATTATCTTTTGTGATTCTGACCTTAAGATGGGGGCAGATACAATAGCAGTCGCAAGTGATGCACAATTCATGGTGCCATCATTAGCCACAATCCATTCTTTGTAAATTTGCCCATGTGTTTTTGTTATAAGGCCCAAACCAGTTTTTGATCTTTATACCATCTCATTCATGTAGATTTGGCAAAGTGGAGGCACAAGACAAGCCATTAATACCGTTTGAATTAGAATAGCAGTAGCTTTATGTTATAAGTGTTAGTTCCTGAATTCTGCTCTCTCAGCTTTGTTTTTACTTCCTGGCTTACTTTAATAAAGCAGTCCCCTTCCCCCTGTTTCTGTAAATGCCACCTGTGGGAGGCCACTTAATGCTCGGCTTATTAATCAGACCTGTTTTATAAGGAGGAGATGAACACTTAAATACTTAAGCATTGAGCGGAGTACAATCAGACCAGATACAGTATTTGTCTGCACCTGCCTATCTGACTAGAGAATAGAGTGTGTGTGTGTGTGTGTGTGGGTGGGTGTGCGTGGGTGTGCGTGCGCGTCTGAACTAAGCAATTGGTGCCTGTCATTAAGAAAATAGGTGCTTAAAGGGGCCATGCACCCACACACACACATACACACACACACTCACACACACACACACACACACACACACACACACACACACACACACACACACACACACACACACACACTCACTCACTCACATACACACATCATGTGTCCAGCCTTGAACAGTGCTGTCACCTGCCTCTCTGTCTGTATTGTTTGACATTGTAAAGTGCACACAAAAGCAGTAATTCAAGCCCGGGAGCCTCCCTTTGTGACATTGAGGCATCTTTGCCACTCTGTGGTCTTAATGGCTCAATGTAGCATGTGAGAGAGTCGAAACTCCCACAACCCTTCTTCATTAAATGCTGTGTTCATGGATTCAGGCTGACGGTAGATGGCAGAAGGACAACACCTTCTGGACGGCACGGGAAAAACAAACAGTCTTTCATGTAATATTTAGGAAATAGTAGCTATAAATATGCAAACAAACTTAGAATTAATGTTAAATCGCCATTTTATAATATCTTGGTAGGATTTCAAGTTCTGATCAGATTATTTGGGGTGTTGTTGCAACAAAATTCTTCGCTTCTTGGCGTCCAGATTGCCCAAGTTTTCTCCTTGACACACTATTTTAAGTTGCTGCTTGTATCCCATGTCCTGTACATATGGTAGAATTGACAGTAAAGTTGACTTTGACTCCTTGTGTGAGAGAGCTATGTATTCGGTTGTAAATTCTGGCGTGGAGGACGGCAAAAAGTTTAAATGTTTTAACTTTGGAGGGAAGTGGCTTCCGCTATTATAGCCGCCACCAGAGATGGAACCAAGTCAATGTTTTGCAGATCGCAAGTCTCAAGTCTTGGCACTCAAGTCCCGAGTCAAGGTCCAAGTCAGGACTAATAAGTCTCAAGTCAAGTCCCTAATCCTAAACTTTGGATTTTGAATCCTTAAAAAAGTCTTAAGTCTTCCTCAACAAAAGTTGGTTCAAACAAGAGCAACTGAACTTAATCATAAAAAAGTAGTGTTAACATTGCACCTTCATAGCATGTAGCAATACTACAACAAAATTATTTTGGCTACATTGGTCCTGTCTTGTTTTATTTATCTTACCTCATATTGGAAAAGAAGCCAGTCCATTCCCATGTTAAAATGTCCGACTTTACAGCTCAAATATGTTTAGAGCCAGGTACAAAAAATAATTTTGTATAACTCACCCATTTACATTTTTATGCAACCTTGAAGTTACGCTTAATTAAGGGCGTGTTGCTCTGAGCGACAGCCTGTCTGTCAATAGTGTCCTTGGCTTCCCGGTCAGATCCACCCGCTCCTCCACAGCACCAGCCTCTCGTCCAAATTTGGTCACTTCTGGCTCCAAAAAACCCAAGATGGCGACAGGTGAAACGTCAAACTCGAGGCTTAAAAACAGGAGTCCACAAACCAATAGGTGACGTCATGTTAGCACATCCATTATTTGTACAGTCCATGGGGGGAAGGTTACAAGTATTTTCAAGTCAACAGGTTCAAGTAAAAGTTAAGTCATGACTCATTTGTGAAGTCCATGTCGAGTTATAAGTCTATTTTGATTTTGTAAAATTGAGTCTGAAACCAAAACAGATAAAATTGCAACCATTGTGTCGTGGAAGTTATATGCAGATACACAGGGTATACCCAACTCTTCGTCAGGTTGCTCACAGTATACCCACCTATCAGTGAAAGAGCAGCTGAAATATATAGGAGAGCCACTTCCTCCTTTGTAACCTACCCATTGACCTAGTAGTACACCCACCTCATCAACTACCACTACACCACTGATTGCAACAGTTAGCAGCCATTAAAGATGAATAGTAAATGTGTTGACACAAAACTTTATTTTAAATGTCAATAACAAGCTTTTATACAGCTTTAGATGCTTTTAGTTGTAAAACATTGCGACTCTTAATGGTTGGGTGGCACTTTCTTTTTTGTGCTATTAATGAAGAACAGCAGATGGATCTGAAAGTCTAAATTTAACAGCACATAACATTAAGACAAATTAAGACTTCTTATTAAGCAGCATGTAATTGTCTACACTGTTTGATGCCCCTTTTCTTTAGTATCATAATAACTGATCTTCACCACCCATTACAGACTCATTAGTAAAAGTGTGAGTCTGCCTCTATTCCAGAAATTTTAGTATTTACAATTCAGTTGACAGCGGAGACAGCCCATTATATAAAATTCATACTTCAGTGACAAACCTTCAGAAATAAAAAGATCTGGTCCACTGAAAATTTGAAAGCTGTTGTGAATGAGAATGAACCAGCAGCGGACAGGTTTGCACCCCTGCTGCTATGATTTCCTTGCCTTAGGCATCGCGCCAGGGAAGGTGTGTGTGTTTGAAAGCAAGTTTTAGTGGAGTGGGAGATTTTTTTTGCAGTGCTGGATAGGTCCTCATTACACACAGCTGTGAATCTAATAATTAAAACATGGGATGAAAATAATTCAGCAGTAGGCCTCAACTCACCAGCATTCTGTTATCATCGAGCCAGCAGTGTACAATGGAATTTACTTTGATAATAATGCATTGCTTCAGCATTACAGAGCTGACCACGTGATTGGTTCTCATTACTTTACTGTATATTACTTCCAGACCTAAAGCTACAGTTGCAAAATTTTACAACAATAACTTATTTTAAAATTAGAAAGTTTGTGGCCCGGCTGCTGTGTTACAGTCGACCCAAAATCAAGCACTACCCACTGGTGAGAAATAGGCAGTGTTGTTACAGAGTCTTGATTCATATTTGATCAGTGCTGAATGGTCAGCAGCTTGACCACAGTTCATGAGCGGTAACATGATTCACAGTTGTGTTTGAGAGTCCTTGGCTCTTGTTTCCTATCACTTCTCTCATGTCAATATTTTCTGGGAATACAGGCACAGAAACACACAGGTGATTTTGATTGGCTGATTAGACCTCCATCAGTTCCTGCTTGTTTCTGTTGGCCGATGAGCCTCAAATACAGAGATGAAAAGAGCAGCTTGAAGGACCATATAAGCATTATATATAAACACCTTAAGTTTATTACCCACCACTACAGCCTTTTCTACTACTGCCACGACTACTACTGCTTCTGTTTTGCCTATGAATGTCCGTATTATATACACATAGTATGCAGTACCTCTAGTACATGTAGTATGTAGTACCTTTGATATGTAGTACCTGAAATAGGCACTACATGTAGTATGCACAACCTGTAGTATGCAGTACTTGTATAATGCAGTCCCTGTGGTATACAGTACCTGTAGTAGGCAATACATGTAGTATGCGGTACTTGTAGTACATTTAGTATGCGTACCTTTACTATGCAGAACCTGTAGTGTGAATTACCTGTAGTATGCAGTATGCAGCCCCTGTAGTATACTGTGCCTGTAGTAAGTAGTACATGTAGTATGCGGTACCTGTAGTAGGCAGTACATGTAGTATGCGGTACCTGTAGTAGGCAGTACATGTAGTATGCGGTACCTGTAGTAGTAGTAATAGTATGCGGTACCTGTAGTAGTAGTAATAGTATGCGGTACCTGTAGTAGGCAGTACATGTAGTATGTGGTACCCGTACTAGGCAGTACATCTAGTATGTAGTACCTGTAGTAGGCAGTGCATGTAGTACCTGTAGTTTGCAGTATTTGTAGTATACAGTGCCTATAGAAAGCAGTATATCTGGTGTGCAGTATCTGTAGCACATTAAGTATGCAGTACTTGTAATATGCAGTGCCTGGAGTAAGCAGTGCATGCAGTATGCAGTACATGTAGTACAAATCTACAATATGTAGATCATGTTGTACATGCAGTACTGGTAGAATGTAGCTCATGCATTATGCATGTAGTACTTGCAGTATGTAGTAACTGTGGTATGTGGTACATGTAGTAGAGATACACACAGCTTTTTGGCCTATGTACGTCAATGATACTAGAGCGACTAATACTTGTTTAGCACTGGGAGGCAGCAGGCACACAGTCAATCCTGACAGGTCACCAGACTATCACAGGGCTGACACATAGAAGTTACCAACTGTAGCTTTAAGTTGGCTCAGATAGTCTAAATGCTCCTAAATTGTCAAAAAGAAAAGCATTAAACACTAAGAGAGTGATGGCTAAGCGCTTTATGTGGCAGTTTAAGATCAAATAATAGAGGCAGCATCTGTCTTTGCACTGTATCAGTGCTGTTTTAGCTCAATGTACTTTGGCTACATTACTCTGAGAAAAGACTAATGAGTGAGAGAGTCTTGGGTGGAATTAGGGAGAGATAAAGAGACGGAGGGTGGAGCCCACGCTGTCGGAAGATGGAGGACTAGGCCCACTAGCAGAGGTAAGGGTGGTGATTTGTCTTTGAGGCTCTGTGGTGTTGGTGTTGGCAGCGTCAGCTAAACAAGGCCATCTCATTTCCTGTTGTCTGCAGGAAGCAGCTGCCTGCTACCGCTACTGCTGCTGCTGCTACTCAGAGCCCCCTGGTCATCAATCTCCCCCGTTTTAATTGGTCTGCACCACACTGCGATGGGCCGGCGCGCACACACACACACACACACACACACACACACACACACTGACAGAAATAGGTGCAGAGACATAAATGTGCATGCAGGCAGTACAGGACATGTGTGGATGTACACTCACACATAATGAACATCTGTTGCAAATATACATATATATATATATATATACACCTGCTTACCTCTGCATCACATGCAGATAACCACTAATGAACACCACACACAGAACATCTATACATTCAGCTTGTTAGGTAACCTGAGGGGTGCAGCCTCCTTGATATCAGAGTCTTCATGTAGTGTTTCTATGAACTTTGTCCATTTCTACAGTCTGGCAGAGGTATAGTAGTGGCAATAGGTTGACTGCACAAGTGTTTAAGTCTTTATATTGCTGGTTCTTAAAGGTAAAGTTTATCCTGGGAAGTAGGGGGAACCCTGGATAGTCAGCTATTCTATGATTCAATCTAAGGAGCCTGATTCGACTGCCTTTCTCACAGTCCGATTCTCGCAGTCGCAGGAAATTGTAGTTATGAAACTAAGGATAATTTATTGGGCAATATAGGGTTGCTAAATATCTGATTTTATATAGATTTATTTGATTTTCCCCAATTATTCATGATATATAAACTATAAGGTATAAATGTATCAATCACAGCACTCATTTAAGAATGTGGTGCTCACAAACCACTGTATATTTTTTCAACTTCAGCCAAAATCAATGGGAGAAGGTGTGTAGAATCAGCTGTTTGTGGCTTGCAGCTTCCATCTCTCTCTAAGAGAAAGTCGAATGTTGTGTTTACAACCACGGAAAGCAAGCAGGACTCGAATTAAGTAACTTGTTGTGTCTGTTCTGTCAATCTCCTCTGCTCCCTTTCAGGACCACGGACAGCGCAACACATATACATGCACCCCAGACTTAAAACACACAGCGCTTGATGGAAGATGTCCCATTGTGAAATAAGTTCTTATGCCAAGTCAAAGACAAATTAATTGTGTGTTTTAGCTTATTTGATGCTCTACATGTCAAAGCTGAGGCACAAACTGTAGCTTGTATGTCAGACAGAACATTTCTGTGGCTACTTCATAGACAGTTAGTACTCAAAACACTCCTCAGACACAATGGGTGCACACATGGCGATTTCCCTTGCATATTAGATTACCAGATTCACAGCTGTGAGCCTTACACCCGTATCCAACTCTGGTAGCAATTTTGTTGTGATAGGCCTTTTTCACAGCCGACATGTTGACTTCAACACAGTAACATAAGTGTGTTTAATAACATTCACGACGGCTCTCAGTAAGCCAGGACAGTTGGTGCGACAGTGAGCCAGCATGCACAATAGCAGGACAGAAGCAGCTCAATGAAATTCAGCCGTCATACAGTTTGCACCCGTGATTCTCTGTGAAAAAGGCCTTATTCACAAGCACAAAGTCAACGAGCCAATTCAGCTTGTTGGTAATCCATTCATTCTCCATTTGAAAGAAAAAAACACATGATGACATCCTCTATTGAAGTCTCAATACTCTGTTGTCAACACGAGAAAGCAGTTATAGTATGTATGTTTGTTGATATGCACCCAGTGTGTCAAAACCACTGGAATAGCCAAACAAATTGTGTTTTTGGTAGATTTCCCCCCCAGAAAATCCACATGGGAATTTTCTGCATGACAACTTTGTACACTGGGTCCAGTGTGAAGTATTTGTGTTGCCGTGTTCCATTTTCTTGAAGGAAAAAAAAAAAGTTTCCCCCTAAATAGTGCCTGTGTCCACAACCTATCGACACATGTAGTGTTATTGCGAAAAACAACAACATTGCTCCAAAGTTCCATTTCTCTAAACAAAGATTCATGGCCTGCGGCTACACCAGTTGGTAACTTACCAATCACATTGTTCGGCTGCTCCAAACATCATTCATCTGATCGGACAAATTTTCACTCGTCTATAAGGAAATGTGAGTTGCCTTCTCTGCCATCATAATATCACTGCACCACGAGCTTCTGGTTGTTGGAGTCAGAGACCAACCTGTAACGTAGCAAGTTCATCTTCATCATATCCCAGTTGAAGCAGAAACCGACTTAATTAGACATTCCCTATTTTGGCAGCAAGCTGGCTATGACTTGGAAGTATGACATCATTTAGAACAAAGGATTTCATTGCTCAAATATATTTCTCCACAGGCAGAAATCTGCTGAAATTGAGGCCATCCAAACATTTTTCCCCCATACTAATGTTACGCAGAGGTGTGCAAGCATTCATACGACCTTGTATTGTCATAATTATCAATTTATATTTATACATACCAGTACTGAATATTTAAAATGGTTTCAGTACTCATTTTCCAGAGTATCAATACATCGGTACCAACTGCACTTATTCACTCTCTCTTATTGTTAATGTTTATTACAGTCATTTTACTGTTCTCTGTTACTAACCAGGAAAAGAAAAGTCATCGTCGCCATATTATTGCCTTGTTATATTTATCTTTTAATCTTCCCCGTGGAAAATTGTGTCAAACATAGATATTTTTCAAGGCATTGTATCAAAGTCAGAAATTCCAGTGTCGTGACAACTCTTGTAAGAACCCACAAAATCATTTTATATAGATTTTCCATGCTAATTTTTTCGACAAAAATCCATGCTTGGTGTGAAACAGCTTTAAAGTGGACCTACACCCATTTTCAAAATTCATACATATTGTTCCTACAGTCCAAGACAGTCTAAAAATATTAGTAAATATGAACAAGTCTCTCTTAAATCTAAGAGTGCTGAACTTGAATTTGTAATGTCATGGGGTATTTAAACCTGGAACTGCTCCATAGAAAAGAAATTCGGAGAGATTTCTCGATGACTCGATGGAACATTCTGAGTATATGGGTACATTTTGTGTCAGAGCTGAGAACACTAAAATAAATGTAAGGTCATTTGGGTATTTAAAAGGAAACAAACATTCTGTGGGTCTATGGAGCAGCTCCAGACCTTATACCCTATGACATCATAAGTTTGAACTCAATTCTCTGGTTTCTGGCTTTGAGAGCAAGTAGGTCATGTTCACAAATACTGATTGAACTTTCCTTGACCAAGGAAATATTGGAATTCCTGATGAAGTTAGTGTTCCCCTTTAAGTCTGCATGTCTGCCATTGTGGTCTTAACGGCGTCTACGTGGAGTTACAGGAGGATGGACCTTTGTTTTATAACCTATTAGCCCCGCTCTCCCAAGGAACGGTCCTGATTATGAAGCCCATTTATACCTGCTGCTGTAAGCATGTGGACACACACACACTCACACACATAATTTACATAATGCATCTTTGCACCCTCCCGTGGCACTCTCTTTCTCTCTTTTGTTCTCCTAAACAAACACACACTCCTGCCCCCCACCTCTGCACACACACACACACACTCATTCACAGACACACACTCAAGCTCTCACATGTGCAAACACACCGAAAGCCTTCAGCGTATGTGATGCAGCATCAGGAGCAAGAGCAGGATATAAACAGCAGGGAGTCTGGCAGAGGCGTGGGCGGTGTGTGGGAAGACCATATGCATTTCACCAGGCACTGATGAAAACACACGCTGGTACACTTAATCACACACAGTGTTGTCACATTAAAAAAAAACCCAGAACAATACACTCATCTCTTTCTTCCTGTCTTTCGCTTTCTAACTCACACATACACACACCCATACAGCAAATCCAGTGCAGACATCAGATGGTACACACCAACTGGAATCTTAATTCTTCCTCAAAACCATTTATGATTAAAAAAAAAAAAAAAGACTTGAGTCGACCGGTCATGCAGCCTGAGTTGCCACAGAAAGCTGACACAGTGCCATCCAGTGGCGGTGGTGGTAATTGCTGGAGGTCTGGGAGCATTTACCGGAAAAGTACGTATATTTTCTTAAGCAATACATCTTGTGGATAAAAAGGTGTTCTGGATCAAGCCAGCAGCCATACAGAATGTGATTTTGCCCTCATTTATCCTTATTTCTTATTCTTAAATGCAGTGCTGCAGCTGTGTGCTTTGAATCCTCTTGAATAGGTCTTTATATTCCTACTGAGGGACTTCATTAATTGTAGAAATAACTAAGTAGTGCGTATTGGAGTGTGTAATATTCTCAGAGAATCAATATTGAGTGTGCAGTTGGATAACAATTAAAAGCTGCCATTCTAGCATTTTATTGTCTGATCTGTCGGAATGAAAGCTAATGTTGGTCGTGCTATAAAACCCATAAAGTGTCCCCATCCATTAAAAACCTTTTATGACTTTGACAATCTTCCTGAAGTGACTGGGTTGTGCTGCGAGTAAGAAGAATTGCATATAGATAAGTGCTTTCAAGTGTCACTGGATGTGGTGTATTGATGTATTGACATGTGGCTGTACAGTTTTATGTCAGTCGCCGAGCGTGTGTGTGTCTGTGTGACAAAGACAGACTGATTTAGTATGTGCGGCGGTCACAGGTACACACACATGCCTGCGCTCACTCTCCCTCCTCCTCCTCTCTCAGTTGGCAGGGGTTCAGTGTGTCCTGTCCTTGGTGTGTGACAGGTCTTTACAGAACAAGCCTTCCTCTCTGGGCGGCGAAATCAGAATTCACCATAGCTGATAGGTCCGTGCCTGGAGGGAATTCGAGGAGATTTAAAAATGCTGAGTCTCTAATCGATCTTAGCACACTCTTATTCTGCTGTCTTTCTTAAATCTTTGTCTTTATCCCATTTCTCTTTCGGCATCATTACGCCGCCGCTGCAGATAGAGATGGATGATGGGATCCCAACCCTTTCCATTTAAAGAAGCATTTGTTACCTTAGGTTTAGTTTCCAGTGGGGAATGAATTCAGAGCTGCTGCTATAAAACATCTTTGTCCCTGTCTGTTCTCATTTGTTTTAGCTATCTTAAGAAATCAAACCTTGGTTCCCTCTGAATAATCAGAGTGCCATGAGGATGTATTAGGGCTCACTCATTAGCCAAATCCCTGTTGGTATAAATACATTATGCCATTCAGGAATGCTATTTCTTGACGTATATACACATAGGGCATGGCATAGACAATGATCCAGCTCCAGACCCTAGGCTCTGACATCTGTTTCCTAATGACAGATAATTACATGCTGTCAAGTGCAATCATCGGCAGTCGCTGCTAAGAAACTGGGTTTGGAGAGCGATGAGTGCAGCCATGTTGGATCCAGGGGAGACACCCTGAGGGGAGCACTGGGACGCTGTGGCAAACTCCCTTTGAATCTGAGTATCACTCTGGGTGTGTGTATGTGTTTTTGTGTGCATGTCTGTGTGATGAGTTCTTGGCACCTGTGAGACCAGTAGTGACTGAATGTGTGGCCAGTCTGTCGTCCTCTAGATGGACAAATTGATTCATTCTGTGTTTTGTCTCTGCCCGGTCAATGCACTTGTTGTGCCTCTGGTGAAGAAATAACAATCTTCTGAGGTTAATATCTGAAACCTGACCCCAGAAACAAAAATGTGATCGTATCTTTCAGTACTTCATTGTTCCTCAATAAGAAAAATAGACACTTTTGATTGTATTTAATACAATCCAACCTTACCTATCCCAGCTGACATTAGGCGAGGCGAGGTACAACCTGGACAGGTCACCAGACCATCACAGGGCTGACGCATAGAGACAGACAACCATTCACTCACTAATGTAGAGTCACCAATTAACCTGCATGTCTTTGGATTGTGGGAGGAAGCCAGAGTACCTGGAGAAAACCTATGCTGACATGGGGAGAACATGCAAACTCTGCACAGAGGGTTCGAACCCTCCACCCCAGGAACCCTCTTGCTGTTAGGCAACAATGCTAACCACTGCTCCACCGTGCTGCCCAAAAAGACAAAAAGGCAGAAAACCCTCAAAGTTTAAGACTTGGATGAAGGAATGATTTCACATTTCTCGAAATATTTTAGATAACACTGCTATCAAAATATTTTTTGAATTATATTTCTGTCAATCAGTTCATCAGTTAAAGGGTAACTGATATGGTATATTTCAACCTGGACCCTTTTATCCTATGTTTTTGTGTCTCAGTGATGAATGGTGACAATTTCTGAAGAGTGAGACATCGGCCAAACAGGCTGCAGTGTAACCACTCCTGGCATTTGTACATCGTAAACGTACCTCTCCTCAAAGAGCTTGTTTTTGCCACTGACAGGTTCAGATTGTTATCCCAAGTGTCTGATAACATTCTAGAAAGGATCACAAAGGCAGACCTTTTTGTTAAATAGTAAGATCCTTTTTTATTTAAGTAGAAACAGCCCCAAAATCGCTATCACCAAACCCACCAGACTCCATTTAAATATTAAGTAATTTTGTAATTGGGAAAAACATTTCATAAAAGCTGACAGAAACAAAATAGAATGGACAAAAGCTGTCTGTGGTTTGTCAGACCATCACCAGCTCTGGTGTGGCTGAAATAAACCCTTAATTCACCCAGTTTGATGCAAAATTATGCTGACTCTATACACACTAAAATTACAGTTTATTTCAATGGAATTTGGGGCTGTTTTGGGTTAAACAAAAAGGATCTTACTCTTTAATAAACAAGGTCTATCTCTGTAGGAATTCTTTCTATAATGTTGTCAGACACTTCCTTTCAATGGCAAAAACAAGCACTTCCAATAGATGTAAATTGACGGTGCACAGATACCCTGAGTGGTTATATAACAGTATGTTTCTCCGCTGCCAGCTGCAGTCCTGTCGCTCAATACTGGCCCAACTTAAAAAACTGTTGTGTCACTTAGACACAAAAAAATTGAAAATAGGGTCCAGGTAGAAAAATACCAGAGTTACCCTTTGATCAACTAATTGTTTCAACTCTAATTACATTTTTAAGCAGCACTGCCCAGTTGCTGTGCTTGAACACAAACAAATGTCTCTCATGGCAGGTGTTATCTACATATAGACATTTACATTTACCTTATGCACTCAATTAGAGCAGTAAGGAGGCCTGTTGGTTAGACAGATTTGTTCCTTTGCTCACAAGCCTTGACAAAAGTTCCACTTTGTTCAGCATCTGCTTTCGAGTCATGAGCAAATAGTTTGATTAGTAGCACATTACTTATGTATTTATTGGTGCTTTGATCAGCAGCACTCATTGTAATCAGTAAATCAATTAGCACCACAAACTCAATCTTGGTCTTCTTTTCCTTTTAATGATCTAATTCTAATTCCCCTCTTGTAATCGACGCCTACTATTACAACCTTCGCATGCATGCCAGTCTGCGCGCCAATGTGTGCCACAGTATTTTTAGGCCAGTTGGAAACGGTGTGTGAGGGTAGATAAGCAGATTATTTAAGGTTATTAAGATTTCACACACTGGGGCGAGTCCACACTGTGTAGTTGCTGCTGTGCCTCTGCAGCGCTACTACTGTGTCTCCTTTGCGACTTGGCTGACACCTCCGCTGCGTACAGCTGCCATATGGTCGACCGGTGTGTTTTGTTATCACCTGGCAGTGACACTGACATTGTTAATCAGGTCCAATTATAACAGCCTCATGAGCTGAAGTGGACACCGTTATTGAATTCTTGTGGTTTTGAAAGAATCGAAAACATCCTTTGAGTGAGTTCTTTGAAATAACCGAAGGCCTGCGTGCCATTTGTGGATTTGTCTACTATTAAATTGGCTTTTATATTGCAGCGAGTGAAGTGACTAAGGCCTTTACCTATACAACAGTGCAGGCACATTTATTCCAGGAGCAATAATATGCTTTGAGGGATGTTACCTGCTTGTATAAAACAGTGTCACATTGCCCTTTCAAACATGTCTGGAATGTGCTTTGGCTGTTTTAATGTAGAGAGAGTTGAAACTTGCTCAAAGAACAAAAAAACTTTTCTTCCACCGCTAATACAGAGGGAACCCAGACGAGCCAGACAAGTAATAGTGCAGCAGCTCATGATAACTGGTGAAAATGTCAATTTAGACCAATGTAAAGTCAAGCTCTGTTGTAGCCTAGAGAGATCAAATGAGGCTGGCTGTCATTCTTGGTGAGAGGTCAGACTGTCTCACCATGTTTTTGTGTAGGAGGTTTGGCTCAGTGCGAGTTTCTGCAAATGGCCTTGTACAGCCTTTGGTGGTTTGTGAATCAAGTTGATGGCTTTTGAATTTGTGTGTGTGTGTGTGTGTGTGTGTGTGTGTATTTGTGTGTTCTGTTTGGTGTCATTTGTTATCACCACCATCATCTTCACCAGAAGCTGTTATTCTCGATGCAGTATGTCACGCCATCAGCGAGGTAGACATTTGGAAGCTGTGGTTGTAATGATAATGAGCTGGGAGAGACGTTCTTTCAGGATCCATTTGGAAATCTTTAAGCTCTGCTGTGCTCTGCCCCGCGTTATTTACCCATTTGCATTTTAACCAGCCTGACGACTCTATATTCCAAACGATTTCTCTGAATCCTCTCACAAAACATTCTGTTTAATGCATGTCGCCTTGCTCGCTAAACTCCTAAAATGTAAATTTGCTGACGTGTGCTCTTGGGGTTTTCGAAGCATTGTCGGGCCCCAACAGTGCTTTTAGCCCAGTTACCCTGGCTAAACTTCCTCGCAGCACCCATGGGCTCAGTATCCTCGTGAAAGGGGCCTGCAGCTCGGCTCCAGATGGCCGTCTGGATAGACAAAGCCGTTTTACTGCCTCGTCCCTGCTACATTACTCAAACGTTATCACCCCTGCCTACAAAAATCCATCTGTGCTCACGCGCTAACTTGAAGATCCATCATCCTGACACTTGTATTGAAACAATGACAATAATGACAGCACGAGATGGATCTCAGAACAACACCATGCACGTTTAAACTGGCAACATTTGTCCTGAGATCAATTTTTGGAAATGGAGTTGTCAGCAGAAATTGTACTTTCTTTTTTTTTTTTTTTCTGTAAAGGAGGAGCGTTTAAGTTGTGCTCTCTACATATTTATACAGAGAAGCTGTATATCTGCGCCCCATTGTTTTTGCAAGCTTGACGGTTTTAATGAGGCCACAGAAGAGTTTCTCCTACTTAACTTTCTGTTGTGGTAGAGTTTCAGTGGGAATCAATGAAGGATTTAGAATAGGTTTAGGTTCCTCGCTCACTCCGTCTCTCTCTTGCTCAGTCTGACACACAAGGATGCACGTGCCCACGAACACGCACACGCACACTCGCCTCAGCTCTTGCTGACTAATTGGGTACAGATGCTGACTAGTGTGATCTTACAGCTTGTGCTCCTCGTGCATTTGTCTGCGGCGTTTTTATGTGTGATTGTGCACGCATGTGTACGCACATGCAAGCCAACTCCAGCTAATCAATCATCCGCCTCCACTGATCTATACTTCTGCATAGACTGTGCGTCCCTGCTTGTCTGCAGTGCCGCAGCCTCCTGGTTCTGACTCCCACTGCACATTAGTGCGCACACTGTTTCCAAGCGATGGAGTCTTCCTCCAGTTTTGTTACAAATGGCTTTGTCCAACCGAATCACCATCTAGAGTCATCTTTGTAGCCTCACTCCCGTATTATTTCCAGCTTCTGTCCTCAGTTTTTCATGATTTTCTCACATAAACCATTTTTCTTTTTCCCCTCACTGTATACGCCCTCTTTCTCTCTGTCTCTCTCCTCTATAAGTTCAGGTCATATATATTACAGGTCTTGTAGGTCAAAGAATTCTTTTGTGAGGGGTTTGATTTATTTGTGCATTTATATGTGCTGAGCGCTTGAGGAGGCACTCGCTCTTGCATGGTTTGCCCTGTGGTGTGTGTGAGACGAGGCCAGTGACCAGTGATTCTCTGACAAACGAGGTGTGCATGTGCCTCCACCAACCCATACATTACTGTCTGACCCTATCTGACCAACCAGACACCAGCTTACTGGGGGAATTCAGGGAGCATGCATGCTGACGCTCTGATCCTTTTATATCATTAACACTCGAAATAGCTCTGGTATTTTACTTTTCACTTTCCTTGACAGATAAGCTCTACACTTTCACGACTGTTGTACACATTTGAGAGATAGTATAACTAAAGTCTTGCACTAGTGGCACCAAGCGACTCCACTGGAACACTTTCACGTTAACTACCTTGCTCAAAGGCACCTTGAGAGTCATACAAAGCTTTCCAAAATGGGTTCCCATGGCAGATCTTACCCTTCCCGTCGCTGTTGGACTCATTGATGCAAGGTTACTGTGTTGCTGGTCACAAGCCTGTGTCTCATTGCTCCTGTGATAACATTTCAAACATTTTGGTGGTGAATTAGCCTCTGCTCACAGGTGGTGCTATGACGACGGTGTATCCTAGCAGCTCTAATTGTTTGTTTGTCTCATCTGTTCAGGTTCATTCAGGAGATAGAGATGAACATGGGGCCAGGTCAGGCCAAGCAGTGCCAGCTCCGAGCCTTCCTCACTTACTACATTAATGACCTCTTCCTCAACCAGGTTAGTGAAATGAAAAATGGACGCCTTGTATTCTGACAGAGTGGCACATCAGCATTCAGAGCAATGCTTTAGTTGAACATGGAGCTTTTCCAGATTTTTTGTAATAAAAACTCAGCTATGGGACACTGCTAACACCATATAACAGACTGGTACTCACTTAATGTTAGCAACATCTTTTTATTGTCTGTTATTGAAAGTCACAGTCTGTTCTTGCCACTTAATAGCTGGAACCTTTCGTACGATATTAGATATTTAAAAAGATGTAATTGTAGGGCCCTTGAAAGTCAATTGGCTTAAATGTTGTGCTGTACCTTTTCAGCACTGCTCAAACTTTGATAGAACGAGATAACACAATGGCATAGTGCTGGGGACCATTGTACTCACCCTGTCACTATTACCTCAGTAGCTGTTCTCACCCAACTGCCATTTAATTTCCATGCTGATGGTTCGCAATTGATGGCCACCTGAATAGTCAGAGGATAAATAGATCACTTCCTGTGTGCTGGTACATAATAATACATAATTTGTGCATAACATAAAACATCTCTTTGTCCTTTCATGTGTCGTGTGGTTTTAAAGCAGCTTTAGTCACATAAATGTAAACTTCTGCATTGTACACCCTCAGGTTTTATCAAGAAATGTTAACCATTAAGCCGCTTAAACAATGTGCTTTACCCAGACGACCATATGGAGCTTAGCAGTGCTTTACATGAAATATTAGAAACTGCTTTAAATTGCGGTGCCATTTGTTCACACCGATGGGAACATCATCTTCACTTTCTGGAAATGCCAAATCAGACATAAACAAAACACACACACACATACACAAATAGTTAATTACAACCTGAATTCTAAACACAAACTTGATTTTTTTAATTACTCTAGCTTTATTCCATTGAAACATGATCCATCTAATTTAAACTTTTGACACTGAACCTTTAGGTGCGAACAGAGATCAACAAGGAAATTGAGGCAGTGAGCAAGGCGTCTGACCCACTGAAGATCCTTGCCAGCGCTGATACCATGAAGGTTCTTGGCGTCCAGAGACCCCTGCTGCAGGTGAGGAACATACAGCATATACATTCTCAAGACACCAAATATACACTTACATAGAGGGAATGAATAATAATGAACATCTGTATAGTATAAGGCACTTCAAAGTCGACACCAGAAGCTTCAAACTTATCAGAATAAGGGTTCCTAAAGGGTTCTTCCTTAAGGACTGAGGGTCAACCCAGAACCATTTGTTTCTGAGGAACCCGCTTTTTTGAAAAAGTGTTCTTCAAAGGTTCTTTGTAAGGCTAAGGTTTCCATTAGGAATCCTGTTCATCCAAAGAACCCTTTTTGGAAGAGAGAGTTCTTCAAGGATTTTTGAAAGCATAGCTGTTAAAAAATTCAAATGGTTATCTATGTTTAAAATAGGGATGCACCGAAATGAAAATTTGTGGCCGAAGCCGAATAAAATTAAACGCTTGGCTGAATACCGAGTACCGAGTACCGAATGCCGTTGTTTAGTTTTTCATTAGTTTTTGCAGATGAACCCCCTCCAGATTAGTGTTGTCACGGTACCAAAATTGGGACCCACAGTACGATACCAGTGAAAGTATCACGGTTCTGAGAAGTATCACGATACCACAGCGAAAATGAGGCAGATGTGCCTTTTGTCATTTATAAAAGATAAAGAAAATTTCATGCTGTATTTCTATTTCTACTTTGCACGGAGCATTGGAACAAAAACAATTTCCCCCGGGGATTAATAAAGTATTCTGAATCTGAATCTGAATCTGAATTAAATCACTTTTCTATAACACATCAATGATATTTCAATGGAATAAATTACTTATTGACTTATTCATACTTCAAAAACGGCATCAATAACTGATTAACATTGGGGGGATCAAAATAAAATAAATAAATAAAATAAAAATCAACCAGCCACCCTCCTCCCCTGACAAGTAAAGAACAGTCCCTAAAGTGCGGTGAGGTTTGTGGACCTTTACCTGCCACAAAGAGAGAAATGTGAACGGCTCGTTTCTCCTCTGACACGTCACATACTGTGTGCCGCCACGGCTCAGTTGTTCAGGTACTTTTGGGCAATCATGACACCAACAAAGTCTTATTGGACCTGGAGCCGGGCTTCTCCGTCGCTGGTAAGCCGTTATCTTGCGCCGCGGAGCAGTATGACTGCCGTATTTGACAGGAATACATTCCTGTCTCTGTCTGTGTCTGTGACCCCCGTTCAACCCACAACCGGCAGGATTCGCCTTTCGTTTCTGCTGNGTCCCTTAAGTGCGGTGAGGTTTGTGGACCGTTACCTGCCACAAAGAGAGAAATGTGAACAGCTCGTTTCTCCTCTGACACGTCACATACTGTGTGCCGCCACGCCATTCATGCTGCTGCTAGTTGAAATCTGTACTCGCACAGCGTGCTCCTGAATGATTTATTTTG
The DNA here is from genome assembly GCF_006386435.1 of Epinephelus moara. Classification (NCBI taxonomy): domain Eukaryota; kingdom Metazoa; phylum Chordata; class Actinopteri; order Perciformes; family Serranidae; genus Epinephelus; species Epinephelus moara. The sequence continues at coordinate 20,597,981 of NC_065528.1, forward strand.
CTCGCACAAAACTATTTTTAGTCGCAACTGCCGACATTTTACTCCGTCCATCACAGCACGCTGTTTGATTGCGTCATCAAAACACGCTGCTATTATTAGGCCTTGCTTTTCACGTATTCCACCGAATACCGAATGTGTGTTTTTTTGCAATATTCGTCCGAATATATTCGGTTACCGAATATTCGGTGCATCCCTAGTTTAAAATGGTATTTTTAAATGTAGATGTATCTGGAATCCACTTAATCTATCAATTTACCTGTGTTCTGTCAGAGTTGATGTCTTTACCATCATTTTATGCTATATAGTACCACATGGTCTACAGAAATTCTCTTTTTGTGGATACCCAGTACTTAGCAATTTGTATTTGGTTCTAATTTGAAACCGTTTCTCAGCTCTCAACCCTGCTGCTTCATTGAAATAGTAAAGACTGTCGTCATAGTGATTTCACTAAATCTCCACTCTTTATTCTTTTTTGCTTGGACATTGATACCGGTGTAATTGATAGTTCAGACTGTGAACACTGGATGTGAACAGCCTTTGACTTTTGGTGACACAAGTTCTCACACACATGCACGCTGTGTGTATGTAGCGCATCCTCATGTGAGCAGTTAGTGAGGCTTAAAAAAAAACACCCTGCCTGTTTGTTTGGCACCAGTTCTCCATTGTACCCCTGTTCAATGGAGGAGTGCTCTCCTGTGTACACTCACCTTGCAGCTCTCTGTGATCTCAGTTTGTTCCAGGGGCAGACACACACACACACACACACACACACACATACACTTTCACCCTTCTGTTTTGCTCTCAGATCATTATGCCCCCCCTGCCACCAATCTCACAGGATCATAATTGTGGCTGAAATAGCACTTGATCTTTGAGTTTGTAGCTGTTGCTAACTGGTGGTTATATAACTTCACACTTCCCAGTTTTGGACAGACACACCATGAATGTGTCACCACTTGACCACACTACCAGAAAAGGAACATAGCTTTGGTGTGCTTGTGCTTATTTTAGAAATGTCTTTCTATAAGGTGCGAGCTGTGTATGAGTGCAAGAATACATTTGTCTATTTATGTGTCTATGTGAGAATCAGTATTTCCCTTAAAAATGGTCAGCTTACTCATGAAGCAAAAAAATCCCTGCCCTTGCTGGCATTTTTCAAAGCAGATTTTGGTTTTTGTGTGCTGATCTTTTCAGAGATCCACTTCCAAAATGTGTGCTGCCACCCCAGCACAGCAGAGGTGAATAGAATTCGTTTTGTGCTGCACAAAATTACATTTCAAAAAAATCTCTATTCAAAGAAACAGTCCAAATATAAATTGTCAAAGTTAGCTGTGAACTACAAACTTAAACAGAAAAATTAACTGCCTCATTGACTGCATCGCATTTAACCACAGGCTCATCTTGCTTATTTTGGCAGACTTTCTTATTCCACACAGGCTCATGGCAGGTTCAGGATTACAGCAGTGCCAAAGTCAAGATCCAGACAGTTGGCAAGATTTTTCTATGTCTCAGCTGTCTGATATTCTGAATTTTTGGGGTGGAGTATGGCTGTCTTTGTCTATTGTAAAAATGTATGTTTCTCATGCATGTTTCTTCTCAACACGTCTGTGTGTGATGTGTGTTTGTCCATGCAGTTGTCAAGGAAGACAGTGTCCCAGAGAGGTAGTTTGTCTGTGCTGTGGGTGTTTGTGTAGCAGACCTTGGATATGTGTTTGCCTGTGTGTGTGTGTGTGTGTGTGTGTGTATGTGTGTGTTTTGCCGAGTGTTTGTTTCTGTCAGAGCCTTCCTGTCTGTGTGCCTGGTTCTCTCACAGGGAGGGAACAGCGGTGGCAGATCATTACAGAGAGAGAGACCGTGGGCGTTTGGAGTTCAGCAGGGTTTGTTTACGGCTCGGGCCCCTCCTTAACGAGCAGTGCAGCATCTTGCTAATTATGCTGCTGTGGCTAATGAGCCTTTCTGCTGATAGTGGGGAGTGCAATAAAACACTCCTTTTGTTTGGGCTTTTTTGCCTTTTTTAATTGGGCTAAATAAAAGAGCCTTGCGCTCTTCTTCTCCTGCCATTCACATTCTAGGGTCAAGATGGCATTTTTGTGTGTTTTCGGTACTTTTTCATGTGTGCATTTGCATTCGTGTGAGTGTGTTTTGCTACCTGTGTGTGGTTGTGTTTCAGGTCTCCAATTTGAGAGCCTTCCCACTGTTATCTTTGATGGCCTTCATCCCCAGTGTCACTGTTATGACAGACGGCTCTCTTCCTCAGTGTGTAGTTTTTATTCACTTAGTTGTCATGAGAGCTTTTAATAAAACGGTTTGACACCTTTTTATCCCAAAAGTATGAACTAAAGTAGGTTTTTGAACTTGGTTTGCACAAAGTACTTCCTGTCAGGAGCTTCTAACTGGCCAGGTGGTGAATCCACCAACTCTGCGACTGCAATGGATGATTAAAGATTATAGTGACAGTACTATATAATGGTTGCTAGAGTTTCTAGTGATGGAGCAGATGTGATCGTGTGTGCGTTTGTGTCTACATATCTTTTGAGTGCGAGCATGTTCGTGCGCACACATTTACTCTATGTGCTCCCTCAAAGTGCAACGATACTTCCTGTGCCAGGTGTTATCAGAGGGAGACACACACCGCTGGCATCAGAGCCGGCGTGGTTGACGAGAGGGAGAGAGCTCAATATTGCCACACCACATTAAACACACTCTCTCATACACCTTGGCTGGAGCCACATACGGAAAAACCATAGGGGAGCACATTTTATAGACGCATCTGCTCCCTGCGACCACTGAAGCGCACACTGATGTGTGTAATAGTTCGAACTGGAGGAAGACATTAACGTTTAGCATGTGTGGTTGGTATGTTCCGGAACTGAGTCGAGGAGCCAAACAGAAATGTACTGGCACACATGCATATGCCAGTGCACACAGATATCTTTTAAAAGCCTTGTTCAAAATCAAAAATGCGCATTTTTCCTCCTCTGGTGTGAGTTACCAAATGTTGGAGATATCCGCCATAGAGATGTCTGTCTTCTCTTGAATATAATGTAACTAGATGGCACTCTGCTTGTGGTGCTCAAGGCATTTTCTCTCCGGAAATAATGACCCAGTTACTCAAGATAATCCACAGACCTTGCTGTGAGCAGTTTCATGTAGGAACTATTCTCTCTCTACCGAAATACATCCGCCAACCATATCACCATGCAGAAGGAAGCGCACATTTACTCATGAATGAGAAGCTATGGATGAGTTCCGAATGCCATACCTATTCTTTTTACTTTTAGTGGATACTGCAGCGGCCCTTAAGAAGTATACTGTTGCACGCAGTATGCACACAACCGGGACATACTACTTTCTCATAACATTACGCACTGAACTTTGACCCTTATGCTTTTATATCCGTTACCTTGGAGATAAACAAACGCTGTGCAGAGGATTGTGGATCCGAATAGCCAGAAAGCATGCTGGCTTGCACACTGCAAAATTGTACCGGATGTAGGAGAACATCCTGATGCTTTTGGCGTACTGTATCTTTTTCTAGTGTACTATATAGTATGGTAGGATGGATATTGGAACGCACAGTAAAGCTCAGACAAGGAGGACACCAGGATGCACGCTTTCTGCTGCACGGTGATACCATTGGTGGGTGTAGTTCAGTAAAAAAAAGAAAGTAGTCCCTACGTGAAATTGCTCACAACAAGGTCTGTGGATTATCTTGACTTACTGCATCATAATTTGTGGTAAGAGACATTCTCGTTGAGTTTTTCAAATGTATTTTTTTGGCACTTTGAGCACCACAAGATGAGTGCCATCTAGTTCCATTATATTCGAGAGAAGGCAGACATCTCTAAGGTCGATATCTCCAACATTCAGAAACTCACACCAAAACAGTCTAGACTGATAAACAGCACTAAATGTACTTGAGGTTTTTTTTATCATTGGTTTAACTGTCCCTTTAAGATTGGCTCATTAATAGTAAGCCATCACAGTGTCACTGCTTTTACATATATCTACATTATATTATTTTCTGACCCTGTGCTGTATGATATGAGACCGGTTTACCTCTGGTCTCTTTGTGCTACCCCCTCATAGCATGAAGAGAATATTTAAAGATGCATTCCCCGAGCATTAACTTTTGAAGTGGACCCATATTAATAAATACATTTATGTTATACAAAATCTTTGACCCTTTGTCAGTGATATCGCACCAGCAGAAATGGACAAAGTGACTTTGTGGAAACACTGCACAGGAGTCAAGGTGAATATCATGCCTGGGGTTTGCTTAAACAGCCCATAATAAGCAATTCACATGCAGTCTGGGCTTAGGTTAATAAGTAATATCGATATGGGCAGTGATTTGCCTATCACTATGCACCAGCGGTGTCGAAAGCTGCATTTATTCATCATGTACATATATTACATAATAATGGTATGATTATGAGACTGACACTGGCTATATATTGTCCACTAGGAGCATGAGATAAGGGCTGACTGGGACAGTATATAGTTCAGCGGGAAAGGTTAACGTCCATTCATGTGTCTGTGTGATAGCATAGGCTGGGCTGATAAGTCTCTGGAGGAGCAGTGGTGGTAAAGAAAGGAGAAAGGCAACCAAGCCACGATCTAGGTCGTCTTCATGTTTCTCTCTCTGTGTTTTTGCTTATGTGATATCTTGTATTCGTTCTTGTTTGCTTGATGTCTTTGTTGTGCTCTGCTTTTCATCTGTTGTGACCATATTTATTCTTGTTTTTCTTTCCCTTTTTTCATGGCCTGGACTCCAACAGTATAGGAACACACACGCTAGCGGTGCAATGCTATCTGTCCAGCTTTGGCGTTGCCACTGATTGATTCATTTAATTAGAGTTAGATCGAGGGAAAACGGAAGAGGGGGAGAAAGAGATGGGGAATAAAATAGAAGAAGAAAGTAGGATAGGGAGGCTACGGTCACACTGCTGGATAGCTCTGGAGATTGGCTCCATTAATCTTGGTAGAAGCCCCCCTACACGCTCACTTTGTGACACACTAACATGCAAGCATACACACATCCAGCTTCACACAGACCCACCAAAGCAGCAATCAGGCGACCACAATTCTCTGTCCAGAAGACGGTGGTGTCGAGCCACCTGCGTGCCCACTCGTACGGGAGTCCATGAGGGTGGATGAATTGTTTCTGTTCTGCTTGTTTACTTCATCAGCCAAGACCACACCAGAGCCATAATTATGTTACTCACAAGTATCATTCAGCTTTGCCCACAGTGTCTCCAAACAATAGTCGCTAACTATTCCTTTTGTATCCATTTGTGTGTGTGCACTAAGTGTCCCCGCATTCATTATTCATACGTGCATGTTTTTGGAGTGTTTGTATGCACACAAAACTTGTCCTGGAGCCACATAAAGACTGATTTCATTCACTCTCCGTCAGCTGCCGGAGCGCTCACTGTACTGCGAGTACGTTCAGCTGCCAATGGCCTGCTAATGATCTTGACCTTTTAAATTTCATATTCACATGTAGCTTTGTGAGAGAGGAGGGTGGAAGCACACAGCATACACAAATACACATGTTCCTTGTGCACACACTCGCACATCCACCTCCAGAAACTGTAATGACACTGACCTTTTTATTTGTGATGATGTGTGTAGGCAATGTTTATTTGCGGGGGGCTGATCGCTTCCTGTTGATTGGCTCCCCGCTGCCCCCTGCCGCCACCACACATGCACACCCACACACACACACACACAGAGCGCAGATTAGCGCACGGGTGAGGGGGAGTGGGAGGAGGGGGCTTCTCTTTATTAAGGAGACTCTCAGCACCCTGCTCCCATCAACAGACACAGCAATCACAACACAATACACCTGTTAGCTGCATCAGCCGTGCCCTGTGATTGGGACACAAGTGGGAGTAGGAGGAAGGAGGAAACAGGGGTGGTTTGTGTACACACACGTGCACACACACGCACTAAACCCCCGCACACCACAAACATTACCAGAAACAAAAGCCATTCCCGTGTTTATTAGTAAAAAGAAAATCTCAGCGAAACTGCACAACACCCGTTTTAATTCTGCCAAAATAGGCCTCTTCACCGTAAAATAAATAACCTAAATGCTTTTCCATTTAGTCCAAATGTTTTCTGGAGCCCTCTACTACGTTATCTGTCATGAAATGGATTGTGCCTAAGCATCCAGTCGACAATTTTACAGCTGTTAAGAATTATCAAGGAATGAGGCACCTCAATAAAAAATACCACTCTTACTCGCAGCAATTTTGGCTGCGCTTGAAATGAGTCCCTCCAATCTCCTTTTCCTCCACTACCAAGAGAGACAAAGTTGTAATCACTGAGGCAATGTGGTAGTTTCCAGGGGATATTCGATTCTATGTTCTCATCTTGGCCTTACATGAACTGCGATGATGTGCAGTATCTCAAGCTGGTCAGATCCTCTCTGATGTTCTTTAAAGGTCAAGAAGAGGTTGTAGGATGAAAGGAAAAGTTTCCTGACTTATCATTGCTTGCTTTCTTGGTTCCTCTGTTCTGATAACCTTCATTAGAGGTCGCAGTCACCAATCCTCCAGCTGTTTAAACATGTCTTTTTATATTTGATTAATTTTTATTGATCTATATGGGGAGGTGGGCAGGGCATACATGCTCTTTAAAGTAAACATTGTATAGCTACAGTAGAGCAAGATTTGCACCAAAACATGTAATTGTAGTCAGTGTTTCCTTTTAAAGGGTTACTGAGTAGAGTTTGCATGTTCTCTCCCTGTGAAAGTGTGGGTTTTCTCCGGGTACTCCGGCTTCCTCCCACAATCCAAAGACATGCAGGTTAGGTTAACTGGTGACTCTAAATTGCCCGTAGGTGTGAATGTGAGTGTGGATGGTTGTCTGTCTCTACAGCCCTTTTTAAACAGGAATTGTGCAAATTTGCAGGAAAGCCTCAGTCTTCTTTCAGCACTGGCAGTATAAAAACAAAATCGGGGAGTGTGGCAAAATGCCGCCTGCCTTCTTTTGTTCATACAGAATGTGCCTTTTTCGGGGGAATGGGGGGCGTGAGCAAGTAACAAAAGGTGTAGCTCAGCATGTGACGTAAACAGTGACGTGGAAGGGAAGCCGCGGCTGGTCAGTCCTTCAGCGATTCTCTCGTAAGTCGGCCCGTTCTTCACCGTTCCCGTCATCCGACGGTTAATGGCCTCTTCGCTTGCGAGGGCAAGGAGGGCGCGAAATTCTATGTCTACTCAGTTGCTCATCTTTACAGTGTCTGTCAGGTTTGCGTTTCCCACATGCTACTAGCTGCTCGCTGATTCCTGCTATCAGCTGTTTCCTGTTTATCCACAGCCGGTGTTCATCAACAGCCCCTCCCGTTGCAGAAGGCCGCCTCGGTCTCTTTAAACTAAAAGGGTTCCGCCAATATGACTACCCTACAAGGCAGAAAATTGGACGCCTCGGATTAACTCGCCAATCCGGCAATACGTTCCAGGCCCCACCCACTCCCTCACCTTACCCCAACCCCCACAGCAACCCTTGACAGGATAAGTGGTTTCGCATTCTGAATGAATCGAAATCAGAATTTCAATCATACCAATTCCATATTATTTCCATCACATGCGACATGTTGACTCATTTAATTAGAATTTATTAGTTCAAACTCTTTAGTATTTGTCTTTTCTTTAAACTCATGTGCTAGATTCTCTGGCCGACTGCCAATTCTTCAATTCAATTAATTAGACTATTATATATTTGAGTAAGTAATTAACTTTTATTCATACCTTTATTCAGGATCCAGTTTTTTAAGTAAATATTTTTATTTGAAAAAAAGATGACATTTCTACAGAGAGTGATAATAAATTCAGTATTAAAATAATATAAACACATAGATACGAAAAATAAAATAAAACATGTACATTTAAATCGGCTATACACACAATTACAATAACACATAGAAAATGATATATACATACTTATAGATATAAATAAATAAAATCTATGGATGTTCAAATATATAGACAAATTTACCTGCAGTTCTTACCACTACAGTAAATAAATAGTAAATGGATGGACCTTTGCTTGTGCCTTATAGTCTTCTGACCACTCAAAGTGCTTTTTACACTACATGTCACCCATTCATTCATACACTGGTGGCCGAGCCTACCATCCAGGGTGCCACCTGCTACTCATTTTTTAACACACTCACACACCGACCGAACAGCCATCAGGGAACAATTTTGGGGTTCAGTATTTTGCTCAAGGATACGTTGACATACGGACTGGAGGGGCCTGGGATCGAACCACTGATCTTCCGACTGGTGAACAACCCGCTCTACTTCCTGAGCACCACAGGTTCAGGTTCATGTTCATGTTCATGTGTCCTATTTTAGCCTTTCAAAATGAAATATTTAAGGGTTCCATGTTGCATTGAATTTTGGGCTGACCATCTCAGAGAATAATTTATCTTTGTCTTCTTAAAGGTGCTTTATTTAACTCTGCAGAAAGATAGTTGTGTGTCAATCCCAGGTCATCTAATACCAGCGCTTTGGGTTGGTGGTTCAATTGGACTACCAACCCAAAGCGTCGGTAGACTGTTGGTAGTCCAAGCTAAAGCTTTGGGTGGATGTGCTGATATTCTAGTTTAAAATATTTTATAATAAACAGATTTTTATGTACAGCTTTAGAAGTTTACAAGAGCAAATCTAGCATAAGAATGACAATCATGCTGTACGTACTACACTATGTAATGGTCTTTTTTTGATAAGCTATTTGCTCTGGTACAATGATGTAGAAGAAGTTACTTTTCCTTTTACTAAATGTACTAAAGTCCTGATAAATTCCGAGGCTGTTTTTTGATTCTGGCTCACCTCAAAGCCTTATTTCTCTTCTGCCTCCTTTCTCACCGCTCAAGGTGTAACAATCCCCACCACCCGCCTTCGCCTGGTTATCTCACACCAAACACATAACACTCCTGAGGCTGGCGCCCAGCTGCCCTGGGCCTCCAACCTGCCTCCGCCATGGAAATGTTCCTTTCTCACAAATGTGACACAGCTGTGCTTTGTTTATGCTGTTTATATACTTATATCAATATGATTACATATAATATGTGTGTGTGTGTGTGTGTGTGTGTGTGTGTGTGCAATGAGAAAAAGAGAAATGAGTGAATCATTTAAATGAGTGAAGAAAACAGCCTAGCCAACTGCAGCCTAAGGTAGTACAGGTTCATACCACGCAGTGCTACCCCTGACAGAGTCTCTGTGTGTAACAAGACATAATCTTTGCCTTTGGAGTGAGTGAGTTAGAGAGAGAGAAGTTGAAATGTCAGCTCTACCACAAACATGCCCTTTGGTTTGAAAGAAGGTAGGAAAGAAGGTTTTGGCTGCGGGCGCCTGATAAAAGTTACAGCTTGAATTTTTTTAGAAGCAAGTTAATGCTCCGAATTTGCAAATGACAATCTTTGTGTTGCAGTGAGCACACATTGTTGTGTGTGTGTGTGTGTGTGTGTGTGTGGCTGTATGTCTACATGTGCACCAAACAATGGCACCATATGGGGCCCAGATCACAATAAACTGCATTTTAATTTCTCTTTCTTGTGATTAATAATTCAAAAATAATTAACAATAAGTGAGAAATAAATATATAAAATGACAAGGACATCCCTGTCACATCTGCCTGAAGGCAACAACACAATACTGGTTGTCAAAACACCAAAGGGACCATGGAGTGATTATTAAAATAGACTTTTGGATTGCCATGTGGGATCATCGCTGAACTCTTGGGTGATTCCTAGCATTAGTATACGCAGAGGCTCCGTACTTCACCCCGCATTTGTGTTTTTGTGTGGGTGTGAGTAACGTGTGTGTAATATGGAAGCCCATCTGTAATCAGCCATGTGTGATATTGCTCCTCATCTCTCAATTAGAACACTTAAAAAACACTACATTAAGCTTTGCATTGGAAGTGACGTTGGCGGAGGTGGAAGAGAAGATGCGTTGTAATAATAACTCAATTTTGTTTAGCTAGAAGCAATGTATATGTCTATTTACTTTACTTGTTTTGATTCCATACTGTGAACACAAAAGCTAAATCAATGGTTCATCATTATTGCTTATCCATAGTGATTCATTTAATGACCACCAGCTACGGTGACATCTAGGATTCAGTTTGCATACCTCAGATTTTACCCCCAAACTGATGACAATGATGGGCTTGCGATGCAAATACATATGCAGGATATAATATCCACTGCAGTCCACCAGAGGGATGATTACTTCATACACTGAAGGAAGAACTGGGGTAGGTTTTGTGTATGAGAAGGTAAATCTGTGCACTCAGAAATGGTTATAGATATATATTTTAACATGTTTTTATGAGTGTTATGAGGTCAAAAGTTATTCAGTTAACCGCTAAGAATATTTTTGACCAATTAGGAATGTTGGTCTATGGGTTAATATTGCTACTCCTTAATTTAGCAGTAGTATTAGCACTATGCTGTATCACAACAAAGCTAATAAGGTATTTATGCTTCACTGGTTAACTAGGCAGCAAGGTGGTTAGCATTGTCGCCCACAGCAAGAGGGCTCTTGGCTCGAACCTGAGTGGAGTAGTGCTTCTGTGTGGAGTTTGCATGTTCTCCCCGTGTCTGCATGGGTTTACTGCGGGTACTCCTGCTTCCTCCCATGGTCCAGAGACATGCAGGTTAATTGGTGACTCTAAATTGCCCGTAGGTGTGAATGTGAGAGTGAATGGTTGTCAGGTGTACCCTGCCTCTCACCCAGTGTCAGCTGGAATAGACTCCAGCCCCCCTCATGACAGGGTAAGTGGTAATGGAAAATGAAATGAAGTGCTTAACTATCTGCTGCTGCTCTGTTGTGTGCTTCACCAGGGTTGGGTAGGAGCTAGCTGGCGTTGCCCCTCATTTGGCAATTACTGCAATCAAAGCCATCTCGATCCATGGTGGCGTTGCCGCTGAAACACTATGCCCACCCTCTGGTCTTCCTCCAGGTCGCCCGATGAGTAAGCAGCTTCATTTTGAGCCACAAAAGCCCCTGAATTCTGTTATTGTTTGCTCTGTTAGCACTGTTAGCAGCGTGAGCACAGCTAGTGGTGCTAACATACAATGCTAAAGGGGTTTTGGCGCTCTAAAATAAGCCACTTACTCACCGGGTGACCTGAAGGAAGACCAGAGGGTGGGCATAATGTTTCAGCACCAACGCCGTCCAGACCCATGGTGGCGGATAAATGCCGAAAGAGTAGTGCCGCAAGCTAGCTCCTTCTCAAGCAGTGTTAAGCTAGCTCCTTCTCAAGCGGTGTTAAGTACGGAGTGGCTAGCTAACCTTTGAAGGATGGGCAGTGGGCACAGTGTTTCCACATGTTAGCATTGCTAACTGTCTGTATGTCAACAAAGCCAACAGAAAATAAAATACAAGGCAAGACATTCACATCCCAAAACATTAAAATTTCACAAGCTCAATAAGTCTCTTGTATTTTAGGTCATTTTGTGTTGGCGTGGGGTTTTTTTTAAACTATAAAAAAACAGATTCGTTTCTGGTATTGAAAGCAATATTAAGTGAAACTGACATCCCGAACACATTCCATATCTTTAAAACTGTAAGTTCAATCAATTAAAAGAAAAATAAGAAAGTGTAGTTTTGCAGATTGGGATTTTAGATAACAGTCCCATGAGGGCTAGGGGCCATGTTTTTCCAAGATTTTTTTTAGTGATATTATACACACTTCAGTAGACAGAAGCAAGCTGTGTAGTTGTCAGAACTTAAACAAGCTTGAATACAAACCCACGCCCACACACACACACATATACAAAGAAGCATGTGTTGTGGTTGAGCAGACACAAGCATGAGGGCCATCCGGTGTGTGTCGGGGGAGTCTACGGAGTGTTTCTCTTCTCTGACGTTGATGAATGATCTGTCAAGACAATGTCCCACTCATGCCCAGCTCCTTCTTTACCCAGGAGAGGGACAGCCTGTGTGTGTGTGTGTGTGTGTGTGTGTGTGTGTGTGTGAGAGAGAGAGAAAGGGGGGAGACAGAGGTTATCTTCCCATGTGTTCTGGTTTGCGTGGGCGCGCACAGTTGAGTGTACGCACTGCTGAGTATGTATTATTTTGGAAACCCTCGGTCAGACATGTGAATGGCATGGCGTAGGCATTACACGAGTCAGCGGTTTGGGGTCACGGTGTGAGTGAAATGGCAAAGAGCACAGGGTTAAACACTTTGAACTCTGCACAACCTTGAGGGCACCCCACTATTTTAATGGGGAAAATCCATGATCCGTTTCCGATTCAAACCTGAGGCCCTCGGGCCCCCCCTCAGACTTCAACAGCTTAAAACACACATCACAGACACCTTATGAAACAAGCTGATATTCACACACCACATGTGCTTAGATAGTTCAAATGAGCTTGAGTAAATAAAATGCACTTCCTCTTCGTACCTTCCTTTATACCCCAGGATGGCACATTTAGTCAACAGAAGAGGACAACACAGGGAAGTTCACATCAATGCACTCTTGCTGTATTAATGTCATCTCTGTGTTTTGCTTTTTACCCACTCCATCAAAGGAAATAACTACTTTTAGCAGCGGCTCAGTGTGCTTTCTGTAGTGATGACCGCGCATTTAACAGCTTTTTCCGCTGAGGCGCCGCTCTGAGTGCTACCACTGTCTTGTTGCTGTTATTAAACCACTATGGCCATGGCGTTTTTTCCCACTCTTAATGACAGCAGTTTACCCCAGCAAATTTTGAGATCCATTTTCAAGACGCACATCATTTTTTCCTTCATGGCCGTGCTTCAAGTGCAACCGGGCTCAGTTTCAGGGACAATGCAATACTGCGAAGTAGAATTACTGGAGAAATACGGGTGTTTTTCACATGATAGCACAGCGTGTTGACCTTTAAGCTTGAAACATGGGAAAGAGGAAGGGAGAGAATAAGATAGACATAGACAGAGAAGCCTCCACAGCGGATGTTGTAACGGTCAAGTAAGATAGAGGAGACGTAGCAGAACACGCTCTCTCTACCACTCTCTCTCAGCCCTCCCTTTCTCAATCTGTCCCTTGATTACTTTTTAATGATTTCTGCTGCCTAAGACAAATGGCTGTGTTAAATGAGCAGAATTAGACAAGGGAGCTGAGCGCAAGAGCATTTGTTAGACCAGGAGTAATGGATCGGGCATCCATTGTTTACTCTTCTCCATTCGCTGGCCTGGCCTGCTATTGAGCTCTATGTCCTCAAAGTCGAAGCAGCGAGAGTGGAGGGCCGCTGTTGTGATTCTGACAACGCAAGAACTTTTTGACAATGGCAAATTTGTTTTCAGATTCTGTAAACTATAGTGTTGTATTACTCATATTTTCCCATGTTTTTCACAATTAAAGTCATATTTTTAATGTGAATAGCCCTGTTCACACCAATGATTCCTGACGAGACAAAACCATTTTTAGAACGCTGCAGAGAAAAGTTGCAGCAGTGTGAACTGGTCGACTCAAGCCAGATGATGGTGTCATCTGCAATTCAGCTGGTCAAATCTCCAGCGGATGGTTTTAGAACCGTAAACGTCACCTGTTTCAACAGCCAAAAGGCCTGTAGTGAAGTCTGCTGGTCAGGTCAAAATTAATTCAGATAGCGTATTTGCTTGCTGTGGCAGGTGCTCTGTCCTAGTCTCTGCTCTCTGTCACTCAACTCAAGTGCCATGGAGGAATCAAGTACTTCACGTTTCCTGTTGCAACCTTCTCTTTTTAAGCTTTCTTCCCGTCCGATCGTTGTGATCCTGGACAGGCTAACCGACGTTTTGACTTCTCAGCAACTTTTTTCGTCGAGCTTTGACCATTCAAAATCATAAAGTACATCATCGGCATCGGCACCACCCTCACCAACCGACTTATCAAGAACCTGCCCAACTGTTGTGTGGTACATCAGGATGAGTTCCCCAAGTCATCACTGCTCTGGACATGGACGCCATGATGAGTACGATCCAGGCATTGTTGGAAAGCCTGGTGAAGTTTGAGAAGTGGCATGGCGTCATTTACACGCTGGATACTGAGATTGTCTCAAAGTCTGGCCATCAGGAGGAGGAGACTCACATCCTTATTGTGGAGGACTTTCTGTGCTTCATCCACACCCCTTTGATCGGTGTGCTTAGCCACAATACTGTATTTCCTTCCCATATCAAGAATGCAAAAAGGGGAGGTGCTCTAGGAACTACACACTGCCAGACCCCCCGGCCTCTTCGACGGCCACGTCTGGCCCATGTATTTGAAACACAAGAAGATCGGGCACAGTCTGCATGCACATATTCTCATTGACTGATTAATTGGTGCTGGTTTTTGATATTATTGTGCAGTATTTATTATGGAAACATCCCATCTGATGCTCGTTTTGTTTCTGTTTTTCGCTGTGTCATCACTACTACAAATGCAACTGTAGCCAGTATCTCACTATCACTATCCTCATTCATATTTTAAGAAGCTACAAAATATATTCAGCCACAAAATAAGTCTGAAAAGCTGGAAATCAGAACAGAAGTACAGAGAGTTGTTGCAGTTGCAAGTTTTTTGGACTTTGCACAGCGGGGTGTTGCAAGTAGTTGTGTGTTTCAACTGGCCTCGTCGCAAATCTTTGGTCTGGACTGGGCTTTAAAGCTACAATATTGAGCATAAGGTGGTAATACTAAAATCAATGCGTTTGCACTTTATGATAAATTAATTATTACCTGATAGCACATGATTTGAATCATCAGTCGTTTGCATATTCAGGGACGCCCTGAGAGGCAAGGAGAAAAACATGTTGCATACAATTCTGCTGCGTTTGAAATATTGTCACCTACATGAGAGTTAATCCACATTTTCCTTATTCTCATGTATGCCATTTACTTTGAAAAGTACTTGACGATTTTTTTTAATGTATCCTAATAGTGTGTGCTGTTGCAGCAGTCCAGTTTTCCCAAAAAGACTGTCGCTGTGTATGCACTAAATCAATTAAGTTTGATTCATTTGAATAATGTAATTCTTGCCAAGTCAAATGGTTCATTAAAAACTGTAGTACTGTAATGGATTCCATTCATACTGACAGAAGACTTCAGGCCTGCTGAAGTTTACCTGAGCCACCCACTGAATCTCTTACTCTCAGTGGTGCTGACCCTACAACCTGACCTCCTTGGAGAAGGCAACTGAAAAAATAGAATTTCCCGCCAGGGATCACAAGAGTAGCATATTAATATCACTGCTTTATTACCATAGTCACTGTAACAGGAACTGCCAATGTGGTCATTGCCAATGCTATTTTTTTTTACAGTTTAATTCAAGTGGGTAACAGTACCACCAGCCTGCGCTAAGATGTGGTGGTACAGTAGGTTTTGCCAGAGCTACACTAACAGCTAGACCTCCTGCAGGGTCTATGTATTTCTTTCTACCCTGGCAGGCTGACAGGGAGTCAGGCATGGACAGTAAAGGGTGCTCCCTTGGCAGAGACAAGGCCTTGGTTAGCACTCCATGGGCATGGGCACTGCTATGGGTCATTACTTCCCTCAGTGGAGTGGCTGCTGTTTGTGTGTGTGTGTGTGTGTGTGTGTGTGTGTGTGTGTGTGTGTGTGCATGCCTGCCTACTTGTGACAGAATGAGCGAGGGGGAAACTGCAACACAGAAAGAGCTATTAATATTAATATCATTCTATCACATCAGGGGTCTCTCCATATTTTTAGATGATCAATTACAGTCGCTACTGCCCCCTACTGACACTCTGGCAACTAGCCACTGGCTTTGAATATTATGGACGTCCCGTCTAACCCCCCCACCCACCCACACACACGCACAAACCTCTAAAATAACAGAGGTAATAATAACTATTATATCATGCAGAGTCTGGGACTTGTACATGTTCATTTCTTTTCTCTTACATTACTGACATCACACCTGAACACATTCATATTGTTGTTCTTAAGCTATTGATCTAGTGAATGAGATGCTGACTTTGGAATAGATCACCTTTGGATCTCCAGGGTTCCTGGTGGTCCTTGCAGTCCTTGAAAGTGTGTGGTTTTAAGGAGAAACAAATCAAGGTGTAAAAGTTAAGCCCTATTTGCACAGGACTAATATTACCTGGGGACCTCTGGTAATTTGTGGTAATTTCAGTTTGTCTGTGATCTTAATCCTGTGCGAATCTGCCACGTCTGTAAGTTGTCAAGTGAAAATCCCACCGCAAATTATGTACCTTATGTCGCCAAACACAGAGGTCGTGGTCGTGGTTGGGGTTGTGTTCAGGTTTTTGTTTTCTCTGTGCCTCGTTTCTGCCTCTTTCCCATTTGAGAATTATCGTGGCTGTGTTTGCAATTATAAATGAATGTTTTGACAGGATTTTGGGTTCAGGAGGCTCATCTCGTTACAAAGCATGGAGATGCATTTGCAGAAAAAGCAAGAACAAATCAATCAGAGGAGCGAAATCTCAAAAGATAATGAGATGGATAACTTGACAGTGTGTGGCAGAATCTAGTTTAACCCATGTATAAAAAAAGGTTAACATTGTACATCACCACTCATGGTGCTGTGTAGAGTGGAGTTACAAGTGACTGCGTGCATTATATCTGTGCGAATGTGCCACACAAAACACAGAAGTGGTGGGTGATTTCTAAATCACATGAAGTCCCCTGGTACAAGGGTGAGTTCTGTGCAAATAGGGTTGAAGACACACACACATAAATAGACATGAGTCATTGAAAGTGCTTAAATTCATATATTTCTTTGCTGCAAGAGAAATTCAAGTTCTTTTGATATTTTCTGCCCTCACTGTAACAGCACAGTTGAAAGTGTTGACACGTTGTGGCCTCCTTCTTTTTAATTGTAGTCTGTGAGCACCTGTAAAGCCTGCTAGTTCTCTTTATAAGAATTTGGAGTGTTGTAACAGTAATTAACTTTGATCCTGTCTCAAACTATGCCGTGTCGGGTCCTTGAATTTGAAGGAATCTGGCCTGAAAAGTCCTTGAATGTGATGTTTAAGAAGGTGTGTGGACCCTGGCTCTTACACATCTTACAGGCAGCACTAAAAAGCTAATACAAAGGCAAAATAAAACCGTCTCCTCCTGCAGTTGTTTGCACCCACCACACAGATCATTTCCATTTTATTCATCTTTGACAAAGCTATTAATTTTTCCATTTCACACCTAAACAATGGAACTTCTTATTAAGTTTACATAGCAAGAATAGTGAGATGAATATTAAGAATCTATGAATGATGAATAGAAATCACATGTTTAAGATCCCCCGCTCTGTGTATCTTTGTGTGGGATTGCTCTGCTTCACACACAGCACTGCTTTCGTAGTCGTTGCGAGTTTCAGAGCGAGTGCGGCGAGGCTATCACCAGACTAATAGCAAGTTATCACTATTATTGGAGATGTAGGATAGATTGGTTAAGTGCTGGGAGCAGGCAAACTGGAACGTACTGAGTTGTAATCTCATTTAACAGCTCTTGAATTGCTCAAAGGTGTGTATTTTGAAAAAGTTTGCTCTCCGTGTGTATGTGTGAGTGCGTCTGGGGATGTGAAGCCGCTCTGCTGTTCCCGGGCCAGCTATTAGTCACGCAGGAGTGGCTAATCTGTAATGGCTGCTGTCACAGCCCTGCCGTGGCTCCTGGTGATGGGTGCACTGTGACAAATGCGCACGCACTCACTTTCAGCCTGAGAACACACACAACACAGAAGTTTAAAACACACACAAATATGTGCACTCACACTGATTCACTTACACACAAAGAATCATCCATTCCAGCAATACAGTGTTACAACTTCTGACAAGCTCTCCAGCACCAGTCATCAGTCCAGCCGCAGGTGACAGATAAGACAAGTGAAGTTGGAGCCGTCCTGTTATATTGGCACTGCAGCAGACTGAATCTGACTGAACACTTGCATACAATCCCCCCTCTATTTCTCTGTGTCTCTTACTTTGTCTGTTTCTCTTCTTAAAGTTGAAAAATCTACATTTTTACGTCTAAATAAAACCAACAAAACACTCATTCCTCTCCTCTTGTTTTTGTCTCCAGAGCACGGTGGTGGTGGAGAAGTCAATCCAGGATCTAATGAGCCTAATGCAAGACCTGAGTGCCTACTCCAACCAGTTCCTAGAGATGGTCTGCGACAAGCTCAAAGAGTACAAGGAAATCTGCAACACAGCCTACAGGTAAAAGAAGGAGGAGGCTAGCTCACCTGCAATAGAAGCTGAAATCTTCATCTATTCACTCTAGGATGGCTGTAGAATTCAAAATGTTGCAGGAATAAATCTGTGTTGTTTAGGTAAGGTTGCAATCTGCAAAGCTTTTATGGAAAATCATGGGGAAATGTTTGTGTGCATATTTATGAAGGGCTCGCGGCATTGAATGTTTATTCTTCAGAATATGGAATTGGTTTTGAATTGGTTCTCATTGCTTTTTAAACACACTCAATGGCACACACACACCGGTGCTGTGAAAGGCCATCCATCTGTGCTCCCCTGGTGCCGTGTGACACCTGGCCAGGTAAATGGTGGGGGGCTAGAGAATATGGAGGGATGAGAGAGGGAGGGATGAACGAGCCAGTGGATGCAGGAAAAGGACTGACAGACTGCTGGGAGTCCATCTGGGCTCTGTCACAGGTCAGCCTCAGTCTCACTTTGGCCTCAGAGTGATAAAGATGAGCCCAACAGAGGCTGCCAATGTGTAGGTGTTTATTTGTATTTATGTGTGCTGCGTGCGTTTGTGTTCCCGTATGCATGTTCGCATGAACACGTCTGTGTGTGTGTGTGTGTGTGAGGTGTAGATGTTTGCTGGTGTCTCCCGTACAAGGTGTTTGTGTGATATTAATTGCAGAACCAAGCAATTTCTCCAACCCAGACATATGCACACAAAGCAGATACATGTTGGCAGGCTGCCCCGATTTCTCTTCACGCCAAATCAGAGCTGCTGTAATACCACTTTACATGTCAGTGCACTACAGATGCTCATGTTCAACTACCTGACTATTAATGATACTAGTCTTGCTGCATGACTATTAGCATTATGCAGTCCACTTATTTTTAGCTGCACTTGCTGCGTGGCTCCAGAGGAGTGGTAGTCTGTTGATGGACATTTTAGTATCCTAAAGGAGCTGTATGCAAAATACAGAGTATGTCTGTGATCCAGTTCTTAATATGGAGGTGGCTGAGCTGGCCACTAGCAGCTAACAGTGCTAACAATGGCAACAGTGCTGACAGAGCTAACAATGTTAACCAGTGGGGACTGAAGGGTGGAGGTTGGCGGTTCACTTCCACTACACCATCCTGATATCAGCAGTAATCACCACATAAGCACTGTGCAGAGCAGTGGCAGTCAGCAAGTCAGTGCGACACAGCTCGGACTATAACAAACAGAGAGGGAGCGTGACTTCAATCTCTGCTCAGGAATTAGGTCGCCATGACTCCGCTCTTTACATCAGAAATACATCCCTGATTCCAAAAAAGTTGAGACACTCGTGAAACATAAGTAAAAAGAGAATGCAATGATCTGCAAAACCTTTTCAACTCACTCACTGTCTGTTTGATTTCTGCAACATGTTCCATAAAAGTTGGGACTCGGGCACTTTTACCATTGTGTGACATAATCTCTTCTATTAACAACACTCAGTAAGTGTTTGGGAACTGAGGACACTCAATGCTGAAGTTTCAAAATGAAATTCTTTCCCATTCTTGCTTGACATACGACTTCAGTTGCTCAACAGTTCGGGGTCGCTGTTGTATTTTGCGCTTCACAATGCAGCACACATTTGAAATTAGAGACAGGTCTGGTTGCAGACAGACCAGTCCAGCACCTGCAATCTTATACCAGGAAGCCACTTTGTGGTAACATGCAGAATGTGGCTCTGGCATTGTCTTGCTGGAACAAGCATGAACATCCCCTAAAAAAGACGTCGTCTGGATGGCAGCATATGTTGCCTCAAAACCTGTACCTTTAAGCATTCTTGTTGCCTTCATAGATGCAAAGTTACCCATGATGCCATGGGCACTAACACACACCCTTACCACCACAAATGCTGGCTTTTGAACTTTGAAATGGTAACAATCTGGACGATCCTTTTCCCCTTTCCCCTTTCCCCTTTCCCCGGAGGACAGGACGTCCATGATTTCCAAAAACACTTTGAATATTGGACTTGTGAGACCACAGCAGTTGCAGTCTTTAATGTGTTTAGGGAGAGTTCCAGAGGGAGGGGGTGGCTATTAAGAAGGCTCTGTCACCTCAGTTCATGACCGAATATCTCTAAAACAAAGGAATGAATTCCCTTCAGCCTCTGTTATATAATAATGGTGATAGTATTTAGCATTTTAGCATCACTAAAAAGCTACATGCATGTCATCAACAGCTGACTGTAACATTCTAGCGTGGTAACATACAGTAAAAGACAAATATATGTTTTGTAACTTGTCTAAGTTTGTCTGCTTTTTATGTGTCTGTTTGTCCTCAGGGGTATAGTCCAGTGTGAGGAAAAGCTCACCATCAGTGCTTCCTGGTCGAAAGATGAGGACATCAGCCGTCTGCTCCAGTCGCTTCCTAACTGGGCAAATATGGCCCAGCCGAGACAGACGCGACAGAAGAGGGAGGATGAAGAGGACTTTACTCGGTACACACATGAAAACACACAACGGACATATGCACTAGTTTATATAAATATGCGTATGTCCATGTGTATGCACATTCATAATTCTGTGATGAAAAAAAAAAAAGCTATACTCAAACAAGTAGGGAAAACATGTTTGTGCACGCTACACACACACACAAACAAGGAGGAGTAGACGTACACCACCACACTTGAGCAATCACGCAAATAATCCCTCCCTTTCGTCTTTGCTCCTTTACTCCCGTATTATTGTACCCGCTGTTGTTGACTAAGATGCACCTGTAAAATAAGTCACGATTGTTTTTTTAAACACCCTCTATCTGAAGGAAGTAAGGAAACGAGGAAAGAACAAAATAGGAAAATATAAGGAGAGCAGAAGGGGGGAGTCTTATCGAAATTGCCTTTGAATGTGCGCACTCTTCAGGGAACACTGGAGCTCATCGGAGCGGAATAGTAAAGTAAATAAATAAATTGGTTATGTGGCCAAAGAAAGTCAATCTGTTGTGTGCGCGCTCCCTCCCTCTCTCAGACACACACACACACACACACACGCACAAACACACACTATGAGAGCTCAGAGATAGCAAAAAGGAGACCATAAGGCTGTTTGATTTGAGAGCCATAGATGTTTTCATTAGTAGGAAAGAGGGATTAGCCTCTGCACGACTGGCAACTCGGTGCGTCAATAAAGCCTCATTAATACACATGCCTAAGTATGAACGAGAGAATATGTGTGTTGTTCTTTTTTTATCCATTTGTTCATCTTGATCTTATGGACATCCTGGTGACTCTGGAGGCCAGTCTGCATGCCTTGTGTTTACAGCACTGTGGTGTAGAGATTTCCAGCTTCCTCGCTCTCTCCCCATCTTTTCCTGCCAGTCTGTAAAGTCAATTATCCCTCCAAAACCACAAGCACTTGCGAATATAGTGAAAAGGGGGGTTTTGATCTCTACGTCTTTGTTTTTCCACCCTGTAAATCTCTGCCGTCTGTTTGTTTTCCACTTTTAAATATTCTTCATCACCTGTTGTTTTTCTCTCCCACTGAGTGTGTAGCTACTCACGCCTCCCTCTTTTTAAAGTCACTGTCATTTAAATTCTTTAACACTGTGTCCAACTGTGTCCAACTTCCTTGTGTTTAGGGCTGGGTATTGGGACTTGGTATCTTTAAGGTATCATTTCATTTTCATGTAATGTTTATTTGATAGGGAAAAATACAGTATGCATTAGCGGTGGGGTGAAAAATTTGTGTGGCAATATTGTATAGATACAAGGACGCCAAGTATCAATTTCATTAATTTTATAAGTTATTAATATTACAAACACAAATTAAACTTTTGGTAGCCTACTAGAATTATAAAATCAATTGGTTTTTCAGTCCACTAGGTACATTTTGCTGCAATAAAAATGATAATAGTGAGAAACTTTATCTTTAAAACTTTATCTTTATATAAGATTAAATAGATGTTGACAAAATTTACTTTGGGGATGTGATTTACAGTTGAAAAAAGGTAATAAATCACAATGTATCACAATATATGTCATCGCAAAATGTTTAAATTGCATGTATCGTGACTGAAGTATCAAAACAAAATTGTACTATGGGGCCTCTGGTGATACCCACTTCTAGTCTGCATAGAAAATCGCTTGACAATTATTCATTGCAGTGTCACAGCATTTATAGCTACAGCTAATTTCCACTGCCAGTCCCTAGAAGGGCCTTTATAGACTGAAATACCCCAGTGCTCCGCGATATGTCAAATGATACCTTTATTCAATCGTTTTTGCACTGGGAGTCTGATCCTGTAATAACTTCCTGTCGGGTCAGAAAAATGTTTGTGGCTGCTTCTATTAAAGTGCTTCTAGTCAGTTCAACTGCCCAGTTAGCACAAACTAACGCAGCAACAGCGGCTAACATCCGACGCCGAGCTGGTCCCGACAAACTCAAAGCAACACTGAATTGGCTCGGCTCTATCATTAAACCTGTTAATAGCCATTAAATTTATGTTGCTACCCTCCAGAGACAATGGTTGACCAACTCCTATCTCTCTGCACCAGACGAAAAGGCCTCATAACAATTGTTTATAATTACGTTCATATACTGTCTCAGAACCGACTGATCTCCCTGAGGACTGCCTGGGACCAGGACCTTGGGACCTCACCTTCTGATGAGTGTTGGGAAAGAATATTAAAACGTGTACACACTTCTTCTATATGCGCAAGGCATGGCCTGCGACATTGTAAAATTTTGCACAGAGCCCATCTCACTAATGCTAGGCTGGCCAGAATCTATCCCGACAGGACAGATGAATGTAATAGGTGTAAAGGCTCCCCCGCCGATTATGTTCATATGTTTTTATCCTGTTCACGACTATTGGAATACTGGTCGGCAATATTTAAAACAATCAGTGACATGATAGGCCAGATCATCAACCCTGAGCCCCTTGTGGTCCTCTTCGACATCTCCCCCACCAATGGCATGTCTAAATCCTCACAGCACATCATTGCATTCTCTTCCTTACTTGCTTGAAGACTCATCCTCCTTAAATGGACCCATGCTTCCCCTCCGACTCACAATAAATGGATCCATGAAATGCTGCAATGCATCACCCTGGAGAAGGTCAGGAGAGAGAGTCATTTAACCCAATGATTAAATTTCTGTTGCTGTTCAGTGTACCAAAATGCCACCAAAATGTTCTGACATCTTGCTAGACCAGGCACCACTCCATTCACATCATAGGTATCAAATGAAGTACTCTGTTGGTATCAGTATCATTTAAAGGGTACTGGCATTGGTACTGGTAGTGTAATTTTTTTTAATGATACCCAGTTATGCTTGTGTTCCTTTCCTCCTGGCATTTCTCTCTGTCTTACTATCTACTTAGTTATCAACCCTTTATCCCATTAACTGTGTCTTGTTTCTGTTATCTAGTTTGGACATTTGTGTATTGCTGTGAAGGTTACTGCCCGAATTCAGCCCAACGTCATTGTGCATATAAGCATGTGATTATTATAAAACTTTCTCCCTCTTCAGATAAACACACACAGTATAAACACACTTAATAATACATGAACACATACATTTGCACACCTATTCCATTCAGCAATCCGTTATGTTTTATTTTATGAAAATTGGCTTCTATTATAGCATTTATGTAAGCCACTCACTGCCTCTGCAGACCGGACATTTTGAGTCCAACCAGCAAACCAATAACTGATAATTTTCTGCAGATAACTTAATACTTTCGACTGATTATAGGGTTTTTCATGTTCATGCCTCTTAGTCATCAGACGTTTATTTGTCCTAGCACTTTTTTATGGCAGTCATTTTTGATAAAGTGTTTGCTGTTTGAGTAATGGTCAAATAATGTGTGTTTTTTGCCAACAGTATATTTTGCGTCAGTCCTTCTAACCACACAAACTCTTACATCCCACACTCTGCATCATTCAGGGCGGCTTTTGCTAAAGAGTCGGAGGTGCTGACTGGGAACCTGGGAGACAAGTTAATCCCCCAGAATGAGATCCTGCGGGATGTCAGTGACCTGAAGGCTTTGGCCAACGTTCATGAGAGTATGGAGTGGCTCGCTGGTCGCCTCAAGACATTCTTCACCAACCTGCCTCATGCTTCCAGTAAGTAGCAGGAGCATCATTTGGGATGTGGAAGTAGTTGACACTTTTTTGTTTTCATCGATATCATCAGTGTGATTAAGTTGGAACAACAACTGGTCAGTAGCCAATGATGCGCCTTGTGCAGCGCATGTGATGACTTTCAGGGAATAATGGCGTCTTCTTTGTCTCTAGAGCAAGTTTCTGTTGTGAAGAAATAAAGGATTCAATCTAGATTGTCTCTGACTAAAGCATGAAATATTCAAAATGCCCATACGATTATGTCATACCACAGTGTCTCGCCGACCTCTTTTCAGCTAGTGTTAGGTTAATCTGCTATCTCCAACAGATCTGCGTCCATTACTATGAAATAAAAACCACATGATTACAGGTTAATTAAAAAAAAATCTTGGGGACAGAAATACCTGTCTGTTTTTCATCTGTTTCATTGTAGCCACCAGGTGCCTAAAAAAGCTCTTTTAAACTTAATGCTTGATAAAGCTAACACCTAGCTATGCTGATCCATTTTCAGTCTCAAAACTCCATCGGTATCTGTCTTAAGACTTCTATCTGACGGGCCAATAATTCAGGCTGACCCGGTGCAGCCAGTGGATATCCGAGCCAAGGCTTCCTTTTCCATGCATTAGTCATTTTGGCTAATCTCTGCAAACTGATAATTGCACATGGATGTACATAGATTATCAAAAAAGCTAACGTTAAGCTAACAAGTCGTCAGACAATAGCTGATGGGTTCCGAGATTGCATTTTGGCCAATGCATTCCACCTCTTCACACAGACTGTATACCGTCATAAAATGCTGTTTTTCAATACTATTCTGACAATGCATACAAACAGAAATCAAAACATTTTCGACACCAAAATCTTATCCTGCCAACTACAGATTCTGCACACATGAGCAGAATCTTTTTATAGAAATGAATCTCTCATGAAATGGAGAAAAACACAGATTGAAGGTATTTCTGTCTGTTACATGTTTTTTAAATTAACCTGTAATCGTGTGATTGTCAAACGCCAAAACAGACACAGATCTGCCAGAGACGGTAGATTTGGCTAACGTTAATTAGCTGAAATTAGATCAGAGAAAAACTGGAGTAAAACTTAATTGTATAACGCTATTAGTCACAGACAGTCTGTGCCGGACGAGCCCCCACTTGTTACAACCTTGCTCTTAGGCCGCCGTGAGGGAAGAGGGAAGTCTGATGGAAGTTGGTGAGCTTTATAACATGAAGCACACTGGCCCAGGTGTGGCTCACGAGGTAAAGACGACCCTCTACCTTGGCCCGCATCCTGAAACAGAAACAGCCAGGAAAACAGGCACACCTAATGGAGCGGAGGGGTCATCTCAACAACAGAAACTTGCTCTGGAGACAAAGCAGATGGCGTTCTGTAAGTCAGCACAAGAGCTACACAAGGCGTGGCATTGGCTTCTACCCCCACTTTAGGAAATATTGCCACAGCCCGTGCCATGCATCATAACATAGACCAGAAACTTGAGCAAAATCTGATCAAATATACATTAGTTTCATTTCCCTTTTGTTCTTATCGCACGCCTGCATCCCCATGTCTATTTATCTAATTTAACTTTTTTATCATAGTGGCCTTGTCTGTACTTACTCTTGATGTGGCAGGCATTTGCTCTTTTATTTACAGCTTGTTTGATAGAGCGTTGTACAAGAAGATAAGAAGTTTGATTAATGGACATAATAACTGACATATTAATCCATTATTAAAATAGATGTTAGTTGCAGCCCTAGTTGTAAACACAGAAGTTCAGACCCTGTGTTCTTTCTCATTTCAACACAGCTGGAAAATCACTGTGTGAATGTTGGATTGTCTGTTTCGGAAAGTTACAGAAATTGCCGAAAGCAGACGCCCCAAGTCTGACACTGGAAAAGGTGTGTTGAAAAAACAGATGGACCAGTATTTGAGGTCTCACACTTCCATGCATAATTAAGCTCTCATATCTTTGCATGGAGGCAAGATGCTGTAACATCACTACATAGTCTGTACAAAGTGATTGACAGACTGTGTGCTGGTATTTATCACCTAACTGACTGGATTCTCCCCAACTCACCCAAAACCCTGTTCCTTCTAACTGCATGTCTCCAAAGGTGTTACTCTGTTGATGAAATTAAATTAAGCAAAAAACTTTGAGATATTTCTGACACAAACATTGACATATGCAGTAAGAATTTTGCACCTACTCCCGGCACACTGACGCCAACGCAGACATCTGTTGCTGTTTATTCTGCATAGTGAAAAACTGATTATTTTCTTTGACACATGGTTTCTGCTTGTCGGATGGTTGCATTGCACCAAAAATTAGATTATCCTCCCTGTCATTTTCTCTCCCTCAGTTTCTTGTTTTTCCACTTTGGCACAGACAGAGAGGCTTTCATGGCTGCCAGTGATATTATTATTCAGGAGAAAACTGAGTATATGTTCACGTCACATCCAACAGATATCAGGAGCATGATGATTTAGTGATGCTTAAACCCCTGAAAGCACCTGGCAACAAGCCTCTGGGACACCATACATCCTCCTCTAACTGGTGTATTATAGTACAGTACAATATTACATCTTTTTCAGGAGACGTTGCTACTAGTCTCTCAGGTCATTAAGCAGTTATCGATCAGAATACACCGCAGATTAAAAAACATAGCCTGGATGGTTTATGGAGGGTCACAGTCAGGGGTGTATGAAGTCTTCTCACCCTTAGCTTCAGCAACACTCCTTACCTGTGCCTCATTAAGTTCTTGTTTGAGTGTATTATCACACACTCATTACCTTCTCCACTGGAGTTGTCAAAGAGCACTTTACACACACACACACACACACACTCATTATCCTCAGCTCTGCCTGCGTAAGTGTGTGTGTGTGTGTGTGTGTATAAACGCCTGCCCTAATCAGGACTCTCAAAAGCGTTTCATACGTTCCCTGCTCAGTCATCACTTTTGTATCATTAATCACTGATCAAAACGAGGTGTATGTGTGCGAGTGTGTGTTTCTATCCAACACATTGTCTCTGTGTAGGTCTTGTTACTTACTAATCATTAACAGTAATGTTTTTGTCCTCATTATCACTTAGAACATATTAATCTTTTTATAATGGTTCTAGCATCTTGTTATATTCTTCTTCAAGTCCATATCTTTTTATTAACATCATATGAGTGCAATCAAGGATTTATTGCTCCCATTAAGGACTCTTAAGACCTAGACGCACCCAACAGACATCTAAGAACATGTGACGACGACGACAGCCAAGTGCTCCCCCCAAGAAGCTGCACTTGAACACACCAATAGCCAACGAGCACATACGTTCTGCACCAGCGTGAGAGGAAATAATTCTCCATACTAGCAGGCAGCAGCAGTCTGTATACGTCATTCAAGAAAGGAAACTTGAAGACTGACAGGACAGATTCAAGATGCTAGTTAGCCAGTTAGCACATTAGCACACAACCCAATGTTGATAGAACAAAGGATATTTACTGTGCACTAGTAAACAATAGCACAGTTATCAACTGTTTCTGCTGAAGAGCTCAATGGCTAAAAAACATCTTACCTAATATAACCATTTAGGTTTGATTTCAAATCCTCTTGACTTTAGCTGTTTGTTTACTTTCCTCACTTCTGTTTCCTTTCTCGTGCACTGAGCTGAACTGCCAATCAGGGTGATCTCTTGCCTATTCAACACGCTGAAAAACCATCAACAAGGGCCAACTAGTGTCAATGGTGCAGGACACACCTCAAAAACTAGAGCGACAGACACTCACCACCAGGCCAACATTGACTGACAGTCACCGTACATTTTATTAGGGCTGCCAAAATAATACGTTAAAGAATTAACACTGATTAATCCCATTCCGTGGTGCCCTTTGACCCGGTGTGCCATTGAAGGCCAAAGTAGCTTTGTCACATGATGGAGACAGACAAGACGGTGCTGCTTGGCCCTGTGAGTGGAACATTTACATTTAAAAAACGCCCACATGGAACTGTTGATAGGAATTTTTTGTACCATCAGAGTACTTCAAGCCTGAAATATCACCTCAAGGGAAAGCATTTAGCAGAAAACCCGGAGGTCCGAGCTAGCACAGCCTCTGATGCTAGTGCTAGCAGCCAGTCTTGTCAAGCCACCCTCAACCAGACATTCAAACTGAGTAAGTCTACCTGTGACTGCCTAAGTAACTCCCTTGCAAAATGGATTGCAATTACTGCAGACTAGTTTTTGTGGCAGAGGACAGAGGGACAATTGTGTCCAAAATCCAGCAGCTTTACAACAAATCTGCCAAAGTTTATTTGAATTTAATTTGATGTACGTGATTAATTTAGAGTAATTACTCTCAGAACTAGAGTATAAATGTGCAGTATAAAACATTCCCCCAAATTCTTACACTACAAACAGACTTCATTTCTTAGTAATCTTTATTTAATGTGTTGTTTATTTCTTTCTAATAAGCTCATTCAGTATTTAGCATATTTGAAAAAAAGGCATCGAGCTGATTTTCTAGAGTTGGATGTGTAATTTATTATCAAACTTGACGATGCTCTTGAAGATTCTGCTTTTCTTGAAAAAGACTCAGATGTCAGAGATCTGTTGTTTATTTTGCAGACAGACATCTGCATTTAGACAGTGGTGGAAAGTAACTTAGTACATTTACTTCACTACTGCTCTGAAGTACAAACTTGTGGTACTTGTACTTCAGTTTTTCCTTTTCTGCGTCTTTATACTTCTACTCCACTACATATCAAAGGCTTTTACCTCACTACATTTATTTGATAAGTTTAGTTAGTAGTTAAATTGCATATTCAGGTTAATATATAATCCAAAATATGATCAACAAATACAATATGATGCAATATTATACACTGAGACAAAACTTTTTGTATCCCCCAGGGGAAATTCACACGCTACCATGCAGATACAGTACATTAAGTAACTCTAATGAGCTCCACATTTACCAGCTGCAACATTCAAGTGAGGATCACATTAATACAACGATGATTATAATCCAGTAATATAAAAACATTATTTATAAATGGGGCATTTTGCATAATTAGGACTTTTACTTTTGGCACTTTAGGTATACTTTTATGCTAATACTTATGTACTTTAACTTAAAGATACACTCTGTAGGATTTTCCTAAAAATAAAAATGTATAGACTCATACAGAATTTACTTTCGCTTTTGCTGGCATGCATATTTACAAAGAGTAACCAATAATTCTGCATAGCATTCCTTTAAGTAAGATTTTGTAAAAGATCTGAGTTATGCCTCTTGACATCCATTTTGTTTGTAATTGTTACTTATAAGCTTCATATACAGCACTGGATTCAGTTTCAACACATCAAAATCTGCAGCAGTCACTGCACTTGATTATAAAATGTGTGTAGATGTGACTTATTTATACAGCTCTTCGTTGTACTGTATTGTATTTATTCACCTCTGCAGTTATTGTGTTACAGTACTCTGGAGAAAGGTAGCCGTGTTCACTGCAGTATCTCGGTCCTCTGGCAGAGCTCTGGTAAATTATGCACCTTTCCTTGAGGGATAGAGAGAGGGCCTCAGCCCTTATCAGCGATTGCTGCAACTCTCTAGCTTCAGAGCTCTGATTGCTCATTGAACTTGCACTATTTTGCTGTACCATATCGCAACTTCTCTTTCAGACATAAAATAATTAAATGAGAATTTTCAGATATTCTTATTTGGGCTTGACTTTGTCACTATCTCTTTTTAAACTCTTCCCTTCCCCTCTCACTCCGACGCTAGCTTTCTTCGTTTATTCATAGATAAGAATTCAATAAAAGTACGGGAAGGGACGTGACATAATTATCATTAATTCTGGCGGGTGGCACTAATGGGAAGGATAGGGCAGTCACTTATCATGCTGGGACAGCCTCCGTATTGTTCATTATTTAGTGTTTGCCGAGCAGATGACGGACTACGTGTGTGTTGGCATGGGTGTTAGTGTGTGTGTGTGTGTGTGTGTGTGTGTACGCGCGCATGCATGTGTGAGTGTACAAACATGCACTGTGTAAGATGGGACAAGGGTACGGCAGGGAGAAAGGACCCCACCTTATCTCATCCTCCACCCCCCTGCCTCACGTCTATGCCTCTCCAAATTGGATTTTATATTACAGAAGCAGTCAGGTATGAACAACTCATTTTCCTCTCCCTCTTTTTGCTTTTTCATTCTTTCATTCCTCTTTCTGACTTTCTTGCTTCATTCTTTCTTTATATTACTTTTTTTTCTGTCTTGGTATTTCTTTCTTTTTTCTTTCTTTTTTTTCTTCCTTCTTTTCTTTCTTCTGCTTCTTCCTCATCCTGGTACTGTGAACATTGTTCTCTCTTTTCTTCAAGTGGTAAGGGTCTGATAGATTTGGTCCATAGCTGCGTAATCTCTTCACTGGACGTTTGGTTTGGTCACCTTCCTGTGTGATTGAATCCTTCTGGATGTGTAGTTATACACATTGTTGTGCTTTGAAGTATAAAAAATAAATTTAAAGCTACAGCAGGTAACTTTTGTAAAAAACATAATATCTTAATGTCATGTTCGATGAAACTGTCTCTATATCCTGACAGTAGTACGAGACAGGTAACCTGTGAAAAAAATCAAGTTCCACTGGCTCCTCCTAGTGCTCCTAAAGGCATTTGCCACTGCACCTGAATGAAAACAACCAATCAGAGCACGGAGGAGGCCCTAAGGCAGTGTCAGTCACTGCTCATGCACATGCTGCGCTGCCAACAACAGTGAACGTAGCAGAGACAAGTAAACAAAAGAAGACCCTTGACGAAAAGCTTGCTTTCACTTTTGCTTTCAGGTCTCCTTCTGTTTTTTTGTCTGTGTACAATATCGTTAGCAAAAGAGGTATTGGCGAAGGTCTTCCTGAAGCTTAAGATATTGAGCTTGACTGAGTCAAAGCATGTGTTAAGAGACTCTTTCTGGCTCTGATTGGTTGTTTTTGTTCAGGCGGATTCTTGCAAATGAGATTAGGGGCCGGTATAACATGATTGTTTTTTTTCACAGATAATCTGTCTCATGTACAACTGTCAGGATATATACCTCGATTCGACACAGTTTTGTGTCCATATTCCCATATCGTATACAGAATATGATCCTGGTGTTCAACACAAGGAATATCTCTTTACGGATTGATTTAAATGCCACCGCAAAAATGGCATAAAAGTTATGTTTGAGTGTTTTTCGCCGTCCAATCTTGTGGAATATATGCATGAGCAGTACAGAGTACATGCTGACATTGTTTCAGGAATCCTGTTGGTCATGGGATGGAAGCGTGGCGGATTGGAATCATAATAATAATATTTAGCTAACAAAGAGAAGTCAGCCGCCATTAGTTCATTTTCACAGAGCATAGGTAGTATACTCCTTTAAGTATGTGCATATGTCGTTTTATGTTAAGCATGTGACGTAAAGTGAATGAGTTGTTAATATAATATCACCATCTTGAGGCTAATTTCTGTTAGCATGACAATGATAATTCCCATTATGTGTTAACATCAAGCTAAAGGACTAAGTGGTAGTTATTTGCCATAAGGCTGTGTTTTTGTAGGGAGACAAAAACAGGACCAATTATGCGTGACTACCAATAAGTTAGGTCGTTGGCTTGTCAGGTGTGGAGCCAGTTTTGTGAAATATTTTGACATATGATCCACTATGCATGCACTCTTTATAATTCACAGCTAGCATGCTACCAGTGTTAGCTAGCTAAACATGCCATCGAACTTTTCACTGAGAAAAAAAGTAGAAATAGGGCTTGTTCCATTCGTCAGTCTGTTAGCTTATTTGTTTTTAGGCTAACTTCATGTTCCACAGAACATATGCTCTGTCTGAAATCTGCCATAACAGTTGCTTATTTGTCAGCGTACTAGAGGCAAATTCTGGACCCAAAAAAACAGGAGGAGTTTCGCAAACACATCAGAGATCACAGAGGTTCTCATTGGGGTGAGTGGACTGTTGACTAGCATATGAACACAGAGCCATGAGGGAATTATATGAGCTAATATGACAAAGATTTAAGTTTTAGAAAAGTTACCTACTATAGCTTTAAGTGTGTGCACATGGAATATTGTGCAGCTCTGTTTTGATGTCTGTGTGTGTCAGATAGTTTAGCATGTCTGAAGAGTGACTGTGTGTGTGTGTGTGTGTGTGTGTAATGAGGGTTGTATGTGTGTATGCAGACAGACCACTGATGGTGATTGGCCGTGAAGGTGGTTGCAGAATGGGTCTTATCACCCATCTGGACGCAGCGCTGGACATCTAATCCACTCTGACAATATTTACCCGACAACACACACACACAAACACACATACACAGACGCCTGAGGGGCAATGTCAGCATGACAGCCATTTTTTTTGCTTTAATTCATTCATTTTTAATAATATTTGCCAGTGTGTCTGGCAGCCTTGTTGGATCTTTGTGTACTGAACATGTTTCTGCAAACAGTAGATCATGAACAGTTTGAGGAGCTGTCGTAGTGGACAGGGTTTTTTTTTCCTGCAGACTTTTTGCTGCCCACCAACACTTTATGTGCTTGTCTGCAAATGTGTGTGTTAATGTCAGAGGCCTGACCATCATTAGATGCGGAGAAGCAGACCTCTAATCTATGCTGCAGGGTTTCTGGACAATAACCGCATGTTCTTCTCGTGGGAATACGTTCCCTCTCTCTTCAGTGGAGGGTTTATAGAATATACTTTTTTAACCTTGACTGTGATCGGTATAGGTCTTTCCCTTGAGCAGTGTTTTTTTTCTTGACTCCATTTAACAAGGCAAGTTGACTATGAACGCATTGTTATTCACTGCAACGGCCTGGGGGACAAGTTGCAGTGGGAGATGATGGTGTTGGAAATCTTGTCTTTTGTTTGGTTTTCATAAATGTCTCTGTCCAAAATGTCCACCGTGTTGTGATTCTCTCTCATTACAAGGCCCCATAAAGCAATCTGGGGTTTTCAGATATCAAAATCTGTCAATCTCATTCTCAATCCCCCCCCCCCACTTTCTCTCTTTCTCTCTGGACAGAAGTTCAGTTGCCCGTGTGCAGATGTTCATCCTCTACCAGAGGCAGCAAAATAATTAATAACTCCCCCCCTCTCTTACTCAGTCATTTATGAATCATTCATCATTCCACCCCTGCAGGATACTGTCCTTTGCTTATCTTTCTCCATTTTCTCTTCATTCCTCTTGTCTGTTGAGAGATATGGCGCATTGTACTTTTTAAACAAAACAGATCATGATTTGTATCAGATGTTTAGCGTCTGAATTTGTCAACGCCACAGAAAATGTTGAGTCATATTGTGTTCTTGTATCTTAGTGTATCGTTTATCTCCTCTTAATGGCTCACAGGTCAAAGAGTGCAAGATAAGGTATGTGTTAAAGGAGCAGTGTGTTAGATTTAGGGAGGTTTAGTGGCATCTAGTGGTGAGGATTGCAGATTGCAACCAGTTGAAACTTCTCCCGATTAGAATTCCTTTAATTTTCTTTGTTCAGGAGGTTTTTACCTTAAACTAAATTATCCGCAGAGGACCAGGGGTCCTGGTTTATCAGGATCCATACAAAAAATGCACGTATGAACAAAAGCCAGAAATGGCGTGTGCCAAAAAATATTCAACAGTTTCCACAATCAGGCTTCCACCTCACCATCTGCGTCGCGAATTCCCTGTCTCCAAAGGGTTCGTAAGCTTGGGTAAAAGTTTAAACCAGTTCAGTCAGACAACTCAAGTTTTAAATGTTTATTTCAATAGCAGAACATAGTTAGAGTCTGGCGTTTAGACTCCAGCCTCATTGCTCCCTGCAGATATGTTTCCGTGAGATATTGAGGAGTGATGGTTAAGTATTTTCTCCGTTAGCCAGAGCCTGCACGTGGATTCTTGGGTTTGGGGGTGGGGCTGAAAGAGCAAGCAGCAGTACAGATGCAGGGCAGCAGCAGCATAGACAATGCAAAGAGAAAGCTGGGAAGATTTTGCAGCTTAAATTTGGAGGATGTGTTTTGTCGATGACATACGGAGAGTGACGTATGATGTGTGTGTATGAATCAGTGCAGCTGACCGCCTGAACTAGCTCGCAGGAGTTGCTCCATTAAAGACACTAAAAAAGTGTCTAAAGTTGCAGCCCTTTTTGTTCACAACATTGTTTTAAACTTTAGTTCGAAATAAAGTCATTCATTCTTTTTGTTCTTTTTAGATTCAAAAGTTCAATGGGAAAAAACTTTTAATATAAGACTGCAATGGAATAAACTTCCCTGAAACTGATCAAAGCAGGAAAAGTTTTTAAGCAAGCTTTGAATAAATGGTTAGCAAATGGTCTCTCATGATAGAGACTTGAAAAAATT
Source organism: Epinephelus moara (assembly GCF_006386435.1). Taxonomy (NCBI): domain Eukaryota; kingdom Metazoa; phylum Chordata; class Actinopteri; order Perciformes; family Serranidae; genus Epinephelus; species Epinephelus moara. The sequence goes on from NC_065528.1 coordinate 20,632,550, forward strand.
AATACAATGTTCTCTTTTTTTTATTATTAGTATTGTTAGTTTTGTATGTAATTATATGGATATCGTAGATGCACCTGTCGGTCTTCCCCAACCTAGCATTTTGCCACCCCGGAGGATGACAATGAAAACAGGCCTGTTGCTTGTCTTTGACAGCTGTAGATGTATGTGTTAACTGTCTTTAAGTACTAATCTAATGAAGCAGTTTCAGTTTAGAAAATGTTTGTATTCCGACGCTCTCATCATGTTTGGTTTGTTGGTTCTGGACTACTGTGGAAACATGGCGGTGCAGCATGGCAAGCTCCGTATACGAGGACCTGCTCCTAATGTAGATAGACATACCCCCCCTTAATCCTACATACTGACCCTTTAATGTGAACTGTCCCTGTATGTATGCGTCTTCATGCTGCATGTGTGCTAGAATGTGAATTCCATCACTGATCTTCTCCCTTAATGTCTGCCACCCTCATCTTCTGCAGATGGCAAGCGACAGACGTTTCTCTTAGATGGGATTCGAAAAATAATTGGATAAGCACAGCACACACACGCATACCTTCACATCAGCGCATAAATAGATACACGACACGCACGTACATATCCTCACATTTAATCAGCGAAGAAAAGAAAGAAGAGAGCAAGAAAGTTGTCAGTCAGGACCAATGAGTCGTCTCCTTTCGCCCGTCTGTCCCTGACTCTAATGGTGCCCCCCATGCTGCGACGCCTCCCTCGCATCATCAAAGCAGCGCGGGCTGGGGGGACGGCAGGCGCCCGTGTGTTTCTGTGCGCGTGTGTTTTTTCAGCGTGTGTGTGTGTGTTTCACGTACACCCCCTGGAGAGACCTCCAGCAGTGTGTGCCACAGCGAGCCCTTTTTTTCCCTTTCTGCTGCCAAAGTGAGTGAGTGTAATGCACATGAGAGGAAACAGAAGCCTTCGAGTCACTTTCACACACTGGCCTGCGCGCGCACACACACACTTTTGGAGGGAAAACACTCCCACAGGCAAAGCAAGTGAAATACTCTCTCACACACACAACACAACCACGATCTAAGAGAAGGAAAGAGACACACTGAGAGCGAAATGGTCTTTATTAGACAAATGTACGTGTGTCTTTTGTCAGGTGCTTTAATTACGTCTTTACAGGTTTATATCTGTGCAGCTGCACCAAACACTTGTTGATGTTCCCATTTCTTCGCTCCCAATAGACGTCAATAAAGTCAGAGATCATTTAATGTAGCTTTCAAGTTCCTAACCGGTAATGTTCTTGTAACTGTGGCTTTTAGTTTGAGTGGCACTGTTGTGTTTCTGTGCTGCATTCTGTATCTATTAATGATCTGATAAGACGACGAGGGGAAATAAACAACATGCGCTAAATACAATCAAATGAAGTCTATTAATGTCATTATGCTGCGCTCCCCTGAGAAATCACCGTGGATTTTTTCTGTTAGGACCAATCTTGTTTGTTGTTCCTGTGGCTCATTTAGTTGGATTAATATTGACATTGCCAACCTAAACATCTAATCCTTGGCACTCTGCTTTCTGCCGGTGAAGGAGGCACTATAGATATCATATGGATTACATGCAGTAAATGAGTGTTGATTGACTTTGATGACAAACACACACACACCGTTTGCTGACAGTGTACACATTGAGACACAGTGGCCCTTATTTCTGAAACAAACGTACAACAGGAAACTGTGTACAGTCATTACCACACAAAGCTCTGAGGCTAAAAAAAAAAGTGAAGACAAGTCTTAACTCGTGTACGCTGGTTTGAGTCAGCGTGGATATACGATGCAGCATAGTAACTCTGGCTAAGTTGGAGAATTGTCATTAGACTGTATTGTGACTGGCGTCTAAGTATTCACAGCCACATATTAATCACCTTATAAATATACGGTCACCATATGGACGTGTGCTCTCTATCACAGCTGGCAGCTACTTGGCTCTTTAGGACTGGCTCCAGGCTGACAGAAGGATGAATGCCGCTCATGCCCAGCTCTTTCTGAGACATTTCAGCAACAAACCTTAGCATGTTAATATAATTCATTATTAAAACATCACGACAAAGGAATAAATAATTCCTGCAACAGTGTAATTATTTGAATACTACTAGCTCCTGCTTGGACACGTCTTTGTTTCCTCCGCCACCTGTTATGCCTGGATTGAAAGCAGACCTTAGATTAGTACAAGCTTTTATATGAATATAATAGAAATATCAATAATATATAATATATAGACTGATATTATGAATACATGTAGGCCATAGGTCAGTACAAATGATGGAAGTATAAATTAAATATTCCATCTCTGAGTTTGACTGTTGTAGAAGTGATTTATCGTTCCATACTGCGTTTTTCCGACTTCTTTTTATGCCACTTTTCAGGCTGCCAAATAGAACCAGTTGGTTAAATTGGTCCTGGGACGTCAGCATTTCTATTTCTAGCTTAGAGAAGTTTCTCTTCTTGACCATATTACGTCTCTGGGACGGTGATTGGTGAAATGAGAACATGTTATGAATCACACGCGAACCATATGGGAAGACGATTTCTACGCTCAGATCTGCACTGGTTCGTCAGATAGATTGATGAATAAGGCCTATTTCGATTCAGTATAAAACCTCACTGGGGGCAGCTTTTGCTCAGAGGTAGAACGGGTCGTCCACCAATTGGGAGATCTGTGACTTGATCCCCATCTCCTCCAGCCCGCATGTCAAAGTATCCTTGGGCAAATTACTAAACCCCAAATTGCTCCAGGTGGTTTTTCATCGAAGTGTGAGTGAATGGTAACTGAGTAGCGGGTGGCACCATGTTTGGTAGCCTCGGCCACCAGTGTGTGAATGTGACATGTAGTGGAAAAAGCGCTTTGAGGAGTCATAAGACTTGAAAAGTGCAGTACTAGTGCAGTCCATTTGTACTGTATATTAATAGATGCATGGTCAGTGTATTACCTACAGTTAGATCGCGGTCAGCAAACTCCCAGTTTGGAGAAGCAGACAGGAGGCTCAGGCTCATTTCGGTTCCAAATGTCATACAATAACACAAACTAACAAACCGATCAGAGGCAGTAGTAACTAAAATTACTACTTCTGTCAATGGAGTCTGGTGGCTGCGGATGGGAGCAGCAGCGAAATGTATTTTAGCCTCCTAAAAAAAGGGAGCACCTAAATAAATCAACATCAGTTTAAGTGTACCCTATATTAAGATTATTTTACTACTGTACCATGCCATCACCCAGCCCTTTCTGATGGGGTACTGAAGTTGTTATCTATGCTCTCTTCAAAGCCACCAAGCTCCATTGACAGAAAAGGTAATTTAACCTCACAGCCCACAGGAGTTGCTGGGTTGGTACTGATTTGATTGTTTAGTTTGTGGGAACAGAACTAATGTGGCATCTGCAGCAGTATATGTAGCAACAACATCTTACAGAAACCTATGTCAGGTCACATGAGAAAGTGTTTTTCGAAGGGTTTGGGTAAATAGCATTTTGAGGCTAAGACATACATTCAAAATGTGTATCTCTGGATTTTAATATATGAGACACTACTGGCTGCAGAATAATATTAAAATAATAAATAATGGAGCCAGCTGTAGGAAATAAAAACATACAACCAATATCAGATTCCTCTGTTGAGTTAAGCCAGTTTTCGTTTTGCTCTCACACTGGTATGATGTGAAATAGCCAAATGAACAAAAATAAAGACTGATTATGAGCTTAAAATGTTAGCCAAGCCACCCTCTAATTATCTGAGAAAGCACGGTGCTGGCTCCAGCTGTGGCAGCAATGAAACTGATTAAAAACAGGGAAGGAAGGCTCATGATTTAGTGGTTTACTTACAACGTTATGGGGTGAAAGAGAACAGAGTATTTTCATCCTGAAAAACCTTCAATTTTTGTTGTTTTTAGTTGATAGTTGTTATTTTTCCCAAGTAAAAAGATCCTGAGCACGGTTTTCTGTTGGACTAAACAGCGCTTAGCAGTTTGATGATGTTTTCACCCGCAATCACACATTTTATTGCAAACTTGGGTCTTTACCTGAGGTGTTTATTTGCTAGATTTAAGCCAGAGTCGGAGTCTTTCGGTCTTAAAAACCGCCTGGAATTGCTGCAAATTGCTCTGCACTGCGGTGTCTCGTCACACGTAGCACACACACACATTATCAAGAGGTTTACTTAAGAAGACAGTTAATTAGCACTTCTTCATACGCAGTAACACACATCCCATGCACCCCTTTAATAGGAAATATAATCTCCAGCCTTTATCTCTGTATGTTAGACATACAGGCCATAAGAGCAGCTGTCAGAGTGATGCCAAATCACAACCCTGCGTGTGTTTGCTTTGTTGATTGGATGGCCATGGCACATACCTGGCTGCTGTTTGCCTAAGCCAATGGTCTTTCCTCTTATCAGGGGTTAATTTTACGTAACTTTAATGGGGAGAGAAGCACATATTCAGCAGTACATAGGAATGTGTAAACATGAGCACACAGAAGCACTAACCATGTACGGCAGCGAAGGAATAGTGGTTTATTGAGTGTAGAAAAACATGTACAGTAAAGTTTAGAATTTAAGTTGGCCTTAGTAATGTTGGAGGGTATGCAAAGTTATTCCAGTTTGACATAAATACCTGCATTTTATATATTGTCCATAGAAGAATGTGACTTTCATGAGTTGTCTCCAAGTTTCCAGATGTCGTGCTTGATTAGCAGAAGGTGTAATATTATCAGTTGGATGTTGAATTCATTAAATGGTGTTAAATGTTCATACACAGCACTGTTGGGTCCTCTTGGGTGTTCACTTCGTTTAGAAATTAAGCAGCGTTCAGCTTTGTGGATGTAATTAGCATCACAGTTTTTCAAATGAACAAACACATTGATAGATCCATAGGCAGCACATCACTTACAGTAGATGACGGTCGGCATAAAAGCCAAGCAATGTACTGCTGTGAACACCACTTAAGTTTGGTTCACAAAATCACATAATAACACAAACTCACCAACAAATCAGAGGGAACACTAAACCAAACTCTTGTGTTCTGCGAGGTAAAATTACATTTCTGTCAAAGGAGTCTGGTGGCTTTGGACGGGGGGCAACACCACAACATATTTTAGCCTATTTAAAAAGGAGCACCTAAAAATATTGATATTAGTTCAAGTGTGCGCTATATTAAGATTATTTTACCACTTAACCTTAACCGTCAGACAGCATCTTCTGACGAGGAACTAAAGCTGTTATAAATCGACCTCCTCATAGCTACCAGACTCCATTGACAGACAGTAATTTTACCTCACAGCACATTGGAGTTAATCTGCTAGTCTTGATTGTTAAGTAGCAGCACATGGGTTAATATACAACAGTGTCAGCATGCAGAAACCTTTGTTAGGTCACATGGAAAAAACGGTTTTAAATGGGCTTGGGGAAATAGCTTTTTGACGCTAAAAAAGAAAACATACCTTAACCACAACTTTAATTTTTGGGTTTAAATACATAAGGAACACTACTGGACAGCTACAGGATGATATTAAAAACTAAAAAACAAAACAAAATGGGGCACCCACTAGCTTGCCTGGTAGAGCAGGTGCTCCATGTACAAAGGCTGTGTCCTTGCTGCAGCGGCTGTGGGCGCAATTCCAACCTATGGCTCTTTGCTGCATGTCATCACCCCTTCTCCCTGTTTCACGCTATATCTGTCCGGTCAAATGAAGGCAAAAAGCCCCAGAAAATATCTTAAAAAAGAAATAAATTAAAAAAAAATGGAGCTGCCCTTTGAATAAGTGTTGGATCTTTAGTGAGTATGACATATGGGGTGTCCTTGTCGTGTCATATTGTTCTGAACTTGTTCTCTATCCTTCGATTATTTCCACTTTTTGTATATTTTGTTGTCTTTTTAGGATCTGTTCTATAATGTTTCCAGTAAGTGGTAGAATAATCCATATTTTTAGGACACAGTTTTTCATCTCTCCTGGTTTGTTCATGTAAACATCAGTGGATCACCTGGTTTTCTACTGTAACAGTTGTGATGTTGTGTCTCTCAATCAGCCAGATACTTCTGAAAAACTCAAAACATTAGAGTTATCTGGAAAATGTACTACATTTACAAGCCAACTTATGATTAGGGAGTTGTTGTTTTTTTTGTTTGTTTTTTTACAGTTTATAGAACAGCACATGTAGACTTTTGGGTCAGTCCACAGTTTTTGCATCATTTCCAAATGAGAAAGAATGAAAACAACACTGTGTTATGTGAGTGAGTCCCTGTGGAGGAATACCTGTAATCTCACATCCTCTCTGTTTTGGGGAGTATCAAGCAGAAGTATCAGTCATAGAGAGGGAAGACAAATGAACAGGTTGTATCGGCCTTCGTTCAGACTTGCTGCCACTCTGTCCTTCCTGCATGTGTGCCTGCGTGCATGCATGTGTGACCTTCGGAAGGGCAGGAAGAGTAACTGGGGAGCTGGCTTTGACTGCGGCACATCGATCGTGGACCCCTGCATTCTCCTGCTCAACAGTCACTCTTCGTACACACACAAACACACACACACACACACACACACAAACATACACACACACTCGCCTCATTGACCAAATAGACTTACATATGACTGACGGGGCCAATTTCTCTCCCTTTCCTCCCCTTGCTAATTTATGGCCATTGATCTACACCGGGCTGAATTTATATACACTCATCATGCTCTCGTGCACCCTGGCTCTCCCTCTCTCTCTCCTCACACACACATACACACACACAGGTCTTTTGTGTGGTTTACAATGCAGCGCACTGACACATGCTCCTGCTGTCTCAGCACAAGTGGCGAGAAGAAAGTACAAGAACATACTGAAGGACTCAGGAAGTGTGTGAAGAATGGTTTCATTTGTGTGTACTGTATAAGCCGGTGTCATTTTCAGTACCTGATTATGTCAATATGAAGTGACATGCATGCATATTATTACCTTGGAGTACAGTACAGTGTGTGTGTGAGCACAGAGGTCAGGGACAACTACACAGCAGAACCTCTGGAGCTGGTAGGACTTAAGTAGCTTGTTCAAGCACTTTTTAGCAGCATCCAAACACCGAAACGTCGTCCTAGTTCCTCTAGTTAAAGGTAAACTATGCAGGAATTGTCAGCTGCTGTTTGTAAACAGTATCGCCAGCATAAGTGAAAGTTAAAGTCAACCCCAGATTTGCTATATTTGCATTTTTTTGGCACTGTGTCTGTGATGTTTGTAGCTTTCTCTTGGATGTGTGCTGCTTACGGTCTGGCATGTTTAATAAAGTCCCAACCTCACCTGAGTGCTGTGCCTAGCAATACACAGCCACGCACTTCTAGTGGAAGGGATTACTCTTGTATGAGTCTATACGTCCTTTTACTCACTACTATTACCCCTGTTTGGTATAACTGTGTTTGTAAGTGGTGTCATTGTGTGTTTTCCTGTCTACTCTGTCCATCCAGGTGCGTCTCCGTGCTCAGCAGACAGCCAGGTGGTTGGTGAGAGCGAGCGGAGCAGAGAGCAGATTCTCCAGACCCTAAGCGACCTGTCCAGGGGCTTCCAGGACATTGCAGACCGCTGTCTTCTGGTATTGCATCTGGAAGTCAGGTATGCAGGAAAACGCAACCACACTTGACAGAAATTGCAGAAATTAAAACACACACTGGGATTTTATATGCTTTTCTTACATATCTTATCGTGTTGTTACCCGTTGAGGTGACAGATGGCCTGAGATTCTTTGGCAGAACCGTTCTGAATGCACAAAGTCAACGTTAGGACTGAAAATGATCAGGAATGCTTGCTTTTTTTGTACAAACACTTTAAATTTTAAATGTTTCAGCGCTGTATTAAGCAGCTTTTTTGAATTGCAGTGCTACTTATCCAATCCAAAAGCCAGAAAAAATGTTGGCATTGTATGTTTTATATGTAGCGGACAAGTTGAAACTTAATGTTTCTTTACGTTTCCATTATTAATTTTATGTTGTGACCAGGGATGGGATAAGAACTGGTTCCAAATGTCCAATCCATCAGAATCGTATGCCTCCAACCTTATCAGTCTCTATTATTTAGGCCAGCATGTTTTTTCTGACAGTTGCACATTGCAAAGCAAAGACGTCAAACTCATGTCTATGCTGCTGGAAACTTGCAACAAAAAGGAGTCATGGCAGAGAGAAAGACACAGTCCAAAGGCTCCATTTCAAGAAGAAAGAGGACAACAGTGCTGCTTTTAATATCAGTAAAATGATCATTTCAAGTAAGGGTGGAAACACCAGCAATATGCAGAAACATCTTTCCATGCAATATGGGCTTAAATCCTAGAAATATATATTTGACACTCAAAACACAAGTGCAACTGCTTCCCCATCGAGCAGCATGTCCATTACTGAGGGTAAATACTGTCATCGTAACATTAGGGCCACTCAGGCAGGCTGAGCCCATCTTAAGTCCTCACGCACCAATTCAACAACTGAGAGCTGTAGACAGCTGCAAGCAAGAAAGAAAACATAGAGAGAGGCAAAAAAAGCTCCTGCAGGTGTAGAACTCAGCAGCAGATGCACAAAGCAGCCACCATACATGCAAGACCCTCTGCTTGATGAGCACTCTCACAGGTTCACTGTGCTCACAAAGCTGTATTCTGCTCACACCAATCAACTTGACTATTGGCAGTTGGAGGTGGAAACCAAAGGAGACGTTGGATCTCTTGTGATAGGTCACTTTCAGCACAATCACACCTACACATGGCTCTACTTGTTCCTATATTGACAGCTGTCCTTACAGGAGAGCGGAAGTTAATCACAGAAGGAGAAGTGTTTCTGTCTTTACTGACAAGTTAGCTCAACATGTCGCCATAAATAAAGGAATGTATACGTTTCTCTAGCCTGTGATGTTGTTGGTACTTTAATATGGCCCAGACCATACCAATGTAGCCAAAGCTAATATTGGAACTAGTCTTAGCTAACATGGCTATTGTTAACCTAGCTATCGTAGCGAGTCTGACAGTGGATCAGAAGTGGTAGGTCGGTGAAATTCAACAAATGCCACTGGATCGCTGTTAAATTGCAAAATCGTGGCCCTTGATGAGACATGAGTGTACAAATTAAATTCAGAAACAAAATTTCCAACAGTTAGCTAATAAAATAGTTCAGACTGCGTGAAAAATGTTGACAGCTCTGGATTTATTGGTTGTTAAATGCTGTGAATAGGCTTATATTGCCCCCTCCTGGCAGATGTAGGAACCTACCTATGTAAATTCACACCAGTGTTGGAATGTAAAGTAAAACGACATCAGGTGTAATCAATATATAAAATACATATGTATGTTAAGTACAGTGTGCTCATGGAGCATGTTTTATTGCGCTCACCGCTAAAGAAATAAATGTGTTGCGATAGCTAGGGTTAGGAAAACATAATGTTTTGGCTTGAAAAACCCAATCTGGTCGCTACAAACACAGCGGAAAAACACCCGCTGTTGTTGGTCTTGAACAGTGGTCTGCGGCCGTCTGTAGCTTGGCGGCCATCATATCAAGGTGTCACACTATCCACCATCCCCTCATCCTCTTGATGAGAAATTCAGCTCAAATGCAACATACCTGTGGCTTGCAGAAATGTATAATGCCAACATTTATTCTGGCAGGTGGGCTGAATTATTCTGTCAAAATGATGTGAATAAAGCAATTAAATCATTTTTGTTATTCAACTAAATGTATTAAACATTTGTTTATTAGCAGTTCTGCACTTAAACCATATCCATTTTTAGTCCATGCATTTAACTACACAGTCAGTCATAGTGCTCAAAGCATGTTGAGTTGACTTGACGTGTATGTTGCATTGACTTTTTTACTTCAAGGTGATGAAAACAAGTGTCGGTAGAAAATATAATTCCAACAACATTATACAGTAGTAGGAAAATTGTATTTTTCAAGGTCAGCATGCAACAAAACAGCTGCACCCATTGTTTTCTGTTTAGGCCCACACACTGGTGGCATCACATGTTGATGAGCCTCAAGTTGTCAAGACATGCCAGTGTCTTATTTTCCAGGGCTGATCTATGTATAGTCAACAGACTAGCAGCACATTTAATCACATTTACTCCACAGATTGCCACATCCCAGCTTGTGCACCTTGATTACTGTTTCTGTCTGTGTCATACACTGGGGTGTGTGCTATGTATGTGACACGCGTCAAATGATACGAACAGACATCGTGTTTCACTTTCCTCTCATCTTCCTGTGGAATCAGTGCATTGATATAATCCATTTGTGTCACTTGCCAGCTGAACGAAACAAAGATTGTTACAGCGTGAAATCGTTTACCACTCGCTTACCATGATCATGCTGCACAAGCTTGGAGGACATCATTAAATCATGAGGACAAAAATGATCAGCTGCATCACACTTCCGCCCTAAATGCACAACTTCGTCAATTTATACTTTGTCTTGAGTATGTGTTGGTGCGAATGTCAGTATCCGAGTTAATTTACCACACCATATACTCCCTCTCCCCCACAACCACTAATAGTCCTCCATCATCCCTCTCCCTTTCTTTCCATCCCTCCATGCACCACTATTTCCCCGTAGACTATTGTATAGCTTATGCAATATTGTTTATGATTTCAGTAGAAAACCCTCCCTGAGGCTGATGTCTAGCTATATGCTACACTCCATTGACTCGCCCCATCTAGCGAATTTCCCCTGATAGTGGTACCAGCTAAATGAAGCCATGAGGAAGAGAGCAAGATGGGAGGGAGGAGGAGATGGGAGGGAGATAAGGTTAAAACGATGGTGGGGGTTAAAGAAGGGAGATACAGTAGCTAAGTGGGAGAAATGATTGAATAGAGAGAGAGAGTGAAGTGAGATGGGGGCATTAAAAATGTGGCGTGGTTGTTGGCTTTGCCGTAGGGGGAAGAGACATTCACCCATATCATTTTATACCTTTCTGCTCAGGGCACTGTGATGATGGAATTATGAGAGTATTGACTCCTTACGTCTAGACAGAAATGAGCCTTCTACGGACCTAAAGGACCTCCGACTTAGATGGAGGTGTTTAAATGGGCAGAGAGAAGCAGCATATTGTTAAAGGATGTCTTAAAAGTCCCCTCTATAACCCATTACAGTCCTAAAAGCAGTATTAAAAATATACGTTACTGTGGGCGTAAAATGTTAAGACGGACAAACTAGAGATAAGAATTGTTTGCTTCTCAGTTTTTTAATTTAGAGCCAAAAATGGTAGACTCAAAAGTATAAAAAATGTTATTTGAAAGTTCTGACAGTTTCTGAAATTAGGTCTCTTGTAAAGTCACATCGGCCTTGTTCGTGGCATTTGGATATGATCCTGTTTACAAAATGAAATATGTGTATTTCTACCACCCAAAAAGAAAGTGAATAGAAAAACTCTTGATCAAGGTTCAGTTACTCCACTGGCCAAGGGCACAAATCTGTTTGTACCACATCTTTATTCAATTTGCCCTGAAAAGAAATCGTCATGAAAATTAATTACAAAATGTCAAAAATGTGTATCAGTGTGTAAATGTGAGCTTCTCTGGCTTACACTCCATTAACTTAATTAAATGCTTTTAAAGGCACAATTTGCCGTCATTTTTGGAGGGGGGAAACATAGTATGAAAGAGAATCACAGGCTGTTTGCTGTAAATTTACTCAATGTTTAAGGCTTTCTTTACATCTAAGAGTTGTACAAAATACTTCGCACTGTGCTCTACAGATTGCCCTTAATTAATCCAGTCCGTTAGCTGAATAAGTGGATATATTACAAGTACTAAAATTAAAATCAGTTTAAGTGTATGCTATATTTAGAATATTTTCACCACTTTACCTTGCTGTCAGGCAGCCCTTTCTGACAGGGAACTGAGCTGAAAGTGAAACTTATCTATGTGTTCTTCAAAGCTAGACTCCATTGACAAAAACAGTAATTTTACCTCATTGAACACTGGAGTTTCTCATCTACTGCTGCCTTAATTAGTTAGTTTGTGTTATTCTGTGAATTTGGTGTTTCAAATCGTTAATTTTGATTCACTTAAGTCACACAATAACACAAACAATCCAACCAATCGAGGCAGTGGTAGACCAGCAACTTCTGTGTTTTGCAAGGTGAAGTAACTGTTCTTGGAGTCCGATGGCTCAGTATATAACGGCTTCAGGTCCCCGTTGGAAAGAGCCATCTGACGGCAAGGAGCAGGAAAGCTGTAAAATAAGCATACACCTAAACTGATACTGATGTTTTCTCGGTGGCTGAAATATGTTTTGCTGTTGCCCCTACCATGTACTGTTTGTAATACACTGAATATGGATTAGAACCTCATTCAACCCCACTTCAAAAATTCCGAACTATATGTTTAAACTCGAATGACAGACGTTAATACACCTCATGCATTCAGTTTATGAGGCTCTTTCCTGTATTTTCCTTCTCATTTCTTGTGATGTTTTGAAACCTAGCACAGGTTGTAGTTGATTTCAACATATCAGCAGTGAACTGTGAGAGAATTTGGGGGCAGCTGTTTAGCATTATAGCAAAATCAGCATGTCTACGTTTAACAACAAGATCTGAAATGGAAAGAGAACAAAGTCAGACATCTAATTTTCCACTGTCTCTTTTCTATCCCTCAACTTCACTGTCCTCCCATGTCTCGTTCCAGGGTGCATTGCTTCCATTACCTGATTCCCCTGACAAAGCAAGGCAATTATGCCATTGTGGCTAATGTGGAGAGCATGGACTATGACCCGCTGGTGGTCAAACTGAACAAGGACATCTCAGCCATAGAGGAGGCCATGGGGGCTGCCCTGCAGCAGCACAAGTTCCAGTACATCTTTGAAGGTCAGTGCGGACCTGGGGTGAAGTATAAACAGCTGCCTAGACAATATTGTCAACCTTCAGTTGTTTAATTGTGTCATGCTGTTATAAATATTAAAGGGACAGTTCACATATTTTTCCTCTTTCCTGTAGTGCTATTTATCAATCTAGATTGTTTTGGTGTGAGTTGCCAAATGTTGGAGATGTCGCTCAGAGATGTCTGCCTTTTTTTGAATATAATGGAATTAGATGGCGCTTAGCTTCCGACTGAACTACACCCACCCATTGTATCACCACACAGAATAAGCGTAATCTTAAGTGCTATATCGTAGGCAACTGTACTTGCTTGAGTTTCTTGAAGATGTTTCACCTCTCATCCAAGAACCTACTTCAGTTCTAACGGAGTGGTGCGTATGAGGTCACATGTGAGTTCTTAGTGTCAGAGTCATTAAGGTCAGATGTGAGTCGTTGGTCCATCCAGCCATCTTGTGTGTAGTCAGGGTTAGATGGGTCCAGGTGTGAATGGGGGTTAAGTCGTCTGGGGAGGGATCCCAAGACTGCATTGTAGGTGGGTGGTAAGTGATGTCGTAGGCCACCTTCTCTGTTAAACGGTGGTCGTTCCAGTTTGACGTGGAAGGCTTCTTTCACACCTCTTTCAAGACATCTGTCTTCTCTGGCCAAGATGTGAACGTTCTCAAAGGACTGTCCCTTTTCCTTAAGATGTAAAACAGCCAAGTCTTGTGCCATGCGCTTATGCTGTCACGAGCATGATACTCTTGTTCATGAGAAGATGCACGCTTCCCTCTGCGTGGTGATACCGTTGGCCAGTGTGGTTTAGTTAGGAAGAAAATAGCTCCTAGATTGATAAATAGCACTACAGGTAAGAGGAAAAACATGTACTTTTGAATTTGGGGCAAACGTTCCCTTTAAATTATTGTTGACAAAAGATTCTTTACCCCTCCTTTTTCTGTTACTTTCTTTTTCTCCTTTTATTCCTTTGATTCTTCTTTATCTTGATCCGACAATCATTATTTCCATCTCTCTTCTCTTCCCTCTCACCAGGTCTGGGTCATCTTATCTCTTGTATTCTAATCAACGGCGCCCAGTACTTCAAGAGGATCAGCGAGTCTGGCATCAAGAAGATGTGCAGGAACATTTTTGTCCTCCAACAGAACCTCACTAACATCACCATGTCCAGGGAGGCCGACCTCGACTTTGCCAGGTAATTTCACATTTTCACAGGGTTAGCCACAGTGCAGTTCACCCCGAGCAGTTTTTGGGTTCACCCCGACCAGAAACCCTTTACTTGTGTGTGCACTTAGTTTCCACCAGGATGTGTTTATAAAGGCTCATAACCTTGGAAGGGAGTAGCTGGCAGAAGATATTTTTTGCAGTGTCTCTAAATTGTCGTGCTCTTGCCAATATTTTATAAGAGCTTGCTGTTTCCCCTTGAGTTTTGCTGTTGTCATGGTGATAAAGCCTCTGATATCACACGCCTCTCCCTTGAAACCCTAGATAATAATAATCTCATAAATAATAATATTAACACAAATTAATTTGTTGGAATCTGTTTTGCACGGGGATAATGATCAAAATTAATATCCCTTAATGATATACATCAAATTTTGTGTTATGAAGCCATCAAATCAGAAACAGACCAAACACACTGGCTGATTTTTAGTTTAAATTAGTCGATATATATATGTCCACTCCTACTACACACCTGCACAGACACTCACAGACATGCACAACATCCTCAAGTTCAGACAGCAACTATGTCAGCGCACGAGGCAGACAGATGGTCAAACAGATTGTCAAGCGCACTGTGTGTCTGTGTGCGTGCACAGTTGTTGGTGTTTATTTCTTATTCATACATTTATATTTTGTGAGTCTACCTGCTGTTGCCCAGCGCTGTCCAGCCCTGACAGGCATGGGGGAAATCAGCGCTCAGATATCTTTGTGAAAAAAGGAGGAGGGAGGGAGCAGGAGGGTAGAAAGAGAGAAGAAGACAGAAAGAGAAGGGTGATTCATAGTATTTATATGATTTTTTTTTTCTCCCTCTTTCAGAAGCTCGTGTCCTTGACAGGAGAGTGTGTGTGAGAGGAAGGGTGATGGAAAAGATGGAGAAGGAAGGGAGGGCTTGGGGGGAGGAAAATTGAAAAACTAAGTGAAAGGAAGTTATAGAAAAGGCGTCTTTCACAGGAGAAGGCATAGAAAGGAGTTCGAGAAGGCAGCATGGATAGTAGATATAATACAGCAGAGTGAGAGATGAAAGCGAGAAAGGCACAAATAGAAAGTGAAGAAAAGAGGAAGATGAAATATGGGAGAAGTACAAGAGGAGAAAGAAAGATGAAAATGTTAGGTGCTTGATTTTCAGATATATCTCTTTGTTTTCAGCTGTCCATGGATTATTTATTTTTCTTTTGTCCTCACCTCTCTTGTTTCATTATCTTGAGAGGGGAAAGAAAAAGAAACACTGGCTCTGTTGGAAATATTAGAATAAACGTAAATTATTCTTAAAATATGAAGTTTTTTGCCCTGGACTCGTAAGGTAGTTTTGGCAGAGGAGGCAAGGGACACGCCCCCCTCAAGATTTAGAGCACTTGTGTTTGTCGTCTGTTAGAGCTTGGATTGGGTACCAAACTCTGTACTTTTAAGGGTACTGACTGAATAACGTACTAAATCATGTTTAATCAATCAGTGACAAATTTTGGTACCTAAGAGTGCATCTGGGGGAAACCGCTGGGTCTAGATGAAAGTTGGAGGTGGCGCCCCGAAGCCACAAAGCTGCCCGTGGAATTGGGTGGCTGGCTCCACAGCTTTGGGGCACTTTGTGGTGGAGACAATGGAGCTCCCCGGAGTCATGGTGCTTCGTCAGCTTCCCAGCAAGCTGTAAATTATTGCTACAGTGCAAATAGTTTTGGTCTATCTGGTCTATTTTCTTTTCTATTTTATTTTGGAAATAGCTTAGTATCACTGCTGTTTTTGATTGTGTTTTTTAAATGAAGTACTTATTCCACATATTTGTCAGATGTGGCTTAACAGAGAGCGAGACAGACACAAGCAGACAGACAGTCAAGCCCCATTTCCACCCAACGCTTTCAGTATGGTACCTTTGGAACCAAAAGTAACCCTTCAGACATGGTACCTAGATCCTTGCGTTTCCAGCACACTCACTGCTCTATCCAGCACTCACTGTATTTCCTCATTACCGGTGACACATAGGGAAGTCTGCACCTCGTTTATCGCCCAAAGAACAAGACTGCACGCCAACATTTTCACAACAACATCAAACAGGCTGGAGTGAGAGTTTCTCTCCATGGGATATTTAAAAATTGCAGGATTTTGCAGTTAGTCCCTCTCAGACAAGCTCAGGGGTTTAGTGTTGCCGGAGCCCACGGGAACGGCGCTCTGCTTTGTTTTGTTAGTTTTCTTAGAGTGAGGATTAGAATATATGCTGTTCACATAACCTGGTCGAAATTGATATATACAAATGCTCCACCTTTTAGTACCAGATCTGTGTACATGGCACCCCAGCAGAGGGGTGACCAAAAATGGGGACAGTACAGAACAGTTCCATTGGTACCATCCACAACTTTTTATAGTGGAAATGGAAGCAAAGCGTCCCAAACTGAACTGAACCGTACCGTACCGCTTGGTGGAAACGCAGCTTTAGTTCTATGTGATTCGAAAAGAGCAGAGGAGCAGAATTGCTGGTTGACTGCATCTTGTTAAAAATTGTATTTTTGTTATTACAGAAAAAGGAAAGACAAAGCACCAAACACAGATAACATTGGGTACTGGTACCAAATTCAAGGTACCAGCACTGGTACTGGTATCGGTTTAAACTTGAATGGTACCCAACCCTACTTAGAACACGAGTCATAGAAACAACAGTGACCCCATTATAGTAGGTGGTGGTTTATGCAACCTCAAAAGCAACAGTTGCCGTCTGCTATAAAACGGAAAGAAGCTTAGGCAACTATGTACGGTTGAAGCAGAAAGTACCATGACATTTCCACCATTAATTGATGCAGAAAAGGCACAAATTGGTGCGTAAATATTCACCAGAGCGCAAGAAATGAAGTGTGGACCACCAGACCCCCGCTTCTTTTGTCCCCCCAGATTTTTTTTTATCTTTTTATTGCTTTTATTCCTTTATTTGTATCTATTTATGTTGACATTTTGAGTCTTACTTTAAGCATTTTTTTGTCTTGTCTCGTTTTAACGTTATCCTTTCTTTACCTTTACCGTAGTTTTGTCTTACTTTTGTTTGATAGGACTGCTTGGCTTTCTGTTGCTATGTTCCCTGAGTATCCTGGTCCTGCTTTTGCTTAGTCTATTAAAGTGTGTAATCTCTGTTTTCGTGCTGTATAATTTAAGTTATTATTTTTATTATTATTGTTATATTGAAATAAAACCTACACATTGCAGTGACAAGCTTCTTCCATGACCTGCTCAAGGCCTGATTTTGACTCTGAAGAACAGCTGAAAGCCAACGTTCATGGTTTGAGAACAATAAATAAAACTCTAACAGAGTGATTTGTTATTAATTTTTGTTCTTTCTACTTTGTTAATTCTAAGGCAGCATTTCAACTATCTGCTGCTGCGCACCTTTCCTAACCTCAGTCTCGCTGCATCTAATATTTGTTGTTGTGTTTACCCGTGCCTGCCATGTTTTGTTGTAGGGTTAATTAGCTTCTTTTCACGGCTGTTGGAATCCTTACGAGTTTGTCATATGTTTGAATGGATAGGTGCTGTCTGTGTTTGGACATCGCTATTGTTTGTAATATGCTGGTATTGCAAGCCAAGTTTCCCCTCCAGAGAAAAAAATAAAAATAAAAAAACTAAGAAGTAAACTGAAATGACCTGAACTGTACTGGATGTGGAGGACCATTGATTAGTATGTTATTTCTTCCCTCTGTCAACTTTGATTATGGAGAAATGCCAGTGATGGCTTCTCTGTCTTTTCTCTCTCTCTCTCTCTCTCCCGCTCTCTGATTACGAGGCGTGGGTGGTGTGGAGGTGTTGATTGGGAATTGCAGAGCACATTGTTTACACATTCATGGCTTTTTGGATTGGCCGGCCTCCGGCTCCAAGACACACATACACACATCACACCCCACACACACAGCCACATACACACATGTAATATGTAGCCCTTGCTCTTACCCTTGCACAGACACCAATCAGCATTTTGAAATCACCATATTTATGTTTAGGATGTGAATATTCATAAAGTATGCTCCATAGCTCCCACCTGCGAGTGACCATAAGGTCTGTATAAGATCAAGTATGTTGGAGATAAAATTATGCATCTCTGGCTCACAAAATATGAATATTTTTAGGTGTACTTTTCAAAAGACGTACACTCTGCTATACAATTATTTCTTACATCTGCATGAGTAAACCATACATGTCAAACTGTATACAATGGGTACAAAGTGTACAAGCTCATATACTCATAAAACCTGAGTCTCTAATTTATTATACCTGTTTGACTGAGCTTATTGAATAGAAAACTGTCAAAAAGAAATGATCTACTGGAATGTTGTGAAAGTGTTTCAGCCCGCCCACGAAATTGTGCCTTTTCAGTGAAGTGGATGCCTGATATCAGACAGGGTTGTCAACTCGTTACTCTCAGTTTGCATCTTCAGTCTGACATTCTGACCAATTTCTGTGGAGGAGGGGGGTTTGATTTTCCCTAACCAATCACTAGCCCAAGATATCCACCTGAATCTACTGTCATTTCAAGGTGACAGTGATTTGAAGTCCTGCCAACATGGTCTTAAGAGTGGGGCTGAGTGAAGTAAAACAAACTGCGATGTGGGGCGATGTTGTGAGTGGGTATAGCTGCGGCTGGAACGTGACCTGGGGTGTCATTTATAAAAACTGCGTACACACAAAACAAGGCCTGAAAGTGGCGTAAACCACTTCCTGCACAAAAGTTGTGATCGATAAAATCAGACTTGATGGGAGAAACTTTGACCGATGCTTACAAACATTTTGGAGATGGGAAATTGGCGACACAGATGGTGAGGTGGAAGCCTGATAGATATAGATATTTTTTGGCGCATGACATTTTTGGCTTTTGTCCGAATGTACATTTTCAGTATGGATCCTACACATTGTTTTATAGGTGAGACCCCGGCCCACTAGCTACATGACTGGCCCACCACACCTACACCTCAGTCCATGATCAGACTCCTTTGCCCATTGGTCTGGAAGTGAAAGCCCTGAAAAACATGCTAAGTTAGCATTTAGCTAGCTGTGAAGTGTTAGGTTACAAGAAATGCAGGGTTAGTATCAGGGTTACACCTTGTTACCTGTAAGGTGGACCATGTCTTCATGTATAATTTTATATTATAAAGTGGGTGGCACTGTAGAAAAGTGGTTAGCATTGTTACCTCACAGCAAGAGGGTTCCTGGTTCGAACCACACGGGGTGGGGGACTCAAACCCTATGATGGGGGAGCCCTTCTGTGTGGAGATTCCATGTTCTCCCTGTGTCAGCGTGGGTTTTTTTTGGGTACTCCAGCTTCCTCCCACAGTCCAAAGACATGCAGGTTAACTGGTGACTCTAAATTGTCCGTAGGTGTGAATGTGAGTGTGAATGGTTGTCTGTCTCTATGTGTCAGCCCTGTGATAGTCTGGCGACCTGTCCAGGGTGTACCCTGCCTCTCGCCCAATGTCAGCTGGGATAGGCTCCAGCACACCCGCGACCCCTAACAGGATAAGCGGTTATGGAAAATGAATGAATGAAAATGGATTATTGTTATGTTTGGCCAGATTTTTTTTCACTGCAATGTTGCATTGTGACAGGTTTCAAGTAACTGTGGTGTTGGTGGGTTTGTCTTTTAGTGGTGGTGGGCAGGCTTTGTAGGCTTTTGTTGTGTAGGCTTCAAACAGAATGTGGAACTATACATGTCCCTGATACTGAGAGAGCATGCAGTCAGCTTGACATGTCTTGACAACAGCTCGGCAATAGTGTTAGTTCCGCTCATGGCACTAATTGTATAATCGTTACTACCCCTTGCGGCGCTCACTGGATCATTTTTGTATTTTCAACCGAGAAACCACTCTTTCATGTCATGATGCCAGACAAATTGGTCTACTCCGTGGAGTGGGCGGGTTCAAAGGTCTAGACCCAGGCAGGTCAAGTGGTATACTGTAGTACCAACAGTTGAAAATGAGTAGCACAAATACAGAGGAGTTCTCTTGTGTTTCGGAGAATCAGTCATTCAGCAGCTAAATCCTCTCTAAGTCATAGATATTGAAAGATCGGCTCCACATTGAAACATGTAACAGTACTGTTGTAAAGATGCTGAGAAGGAACACTAACATTAGCCAACCAGGATCAGCAGTGAAGAGGCAGGCTGAGGAAGACGGACTAAAAGCAGAATATTCATCAGTATTTTATTACCACCTCTGGAGATACATGAGTGAAATGAGGAGAGGAAGTGATCGCAGCAGGAAGCCTGCTTTTGAGAAAGACTGCAGATGCTTGCCCGTGTACCCATGTACTTTTATGTTCCTGTGTGTGTGTGTGTGTGTGTGTGTGTGTGTGTGTGCGTGTGTGCGTGTGTGCGTGTGCGTGTGTTATGGCTGTTTTTCTGCATCTGCTGTGCTTGTATGGGAAAGGGAGAGACGAGAGAGACCTGGACAAGGGCACAGTAATAACCATTGATCTGAGTTAAAACTAAGGAGAGGCCCGGTAACCAGCACTGCAGAACTCATGAAGACACACACACACACATACACACTCCCTCTCACACACACCCTCTCGCTCATAGATTGGGAAGAATGATGGGGAAACAGTGCCACCTTGTGGTTGAATCCATGTTCTTATACAGTGTAATAGTGTGAAAACCTACAGTATGTCAGTTGTTAGGGTTTGTTGTTGTTGGCAGGGTGTTAAAGCTCACATATGTGTGTGTTAGCATGTGTGTTTGTATGGAGAGGTCCTACGGTGGTCTCTTGTCTCTCAGTCTGAAATTTGGCAGCGATACCAGCTCATGGGTCAAGGTCACACACACATACACACACACCTCAGCACTGACACACACAGACCATCTGCTCAGAAACAGTTGAGGGGCTCAGACCTATTCTGCAGAACTGTGTGTCACTGCAATGTCACATCTGTGTGTGTGTGTGTGTGTGTGTGTGTGTGTATTGACTGCGCCCTCAACCTTGTCACTCCATTGATCTCCTTTCATTGTCCCGTGTGTCCACTCTCTCTGTCTTTATGCTGATTTCTGGTTTCTTGACAGAAGCTGAGATGAGATAACAGTGATGTGTTGGTGAATCTTTTATCAAACCACAATTGTAACAAAGAAAACACAACAACAAAACTTTCTAAAACTTAGTGTTGCCTGGCAACAGCCCACTCCAAGCCTATGGAGAAAGTTGTGACTTATTTTTCCTTGGCAACAGATTTAGTAACCTCAAATAGAGATGTGAAATAATTAGCTGTCACTGAGATTTAATATCCAAGCACATATAGTCTCCTTGGTTGTTGTTTGTTAGCAGTGCTAGCCTTACAGTTAGACCTTACTGCCTAAGAAATGGCTGTTTAATCTTGTAACTGCTCACAACTTTTTTGGTTTCTTCTTTTTACTTGTCATCCAGTTCAATTCAGCTCTGCACGTGTATGGTAAGATAGCTGTTGATTAGTTTTCTGTTGATAGACCAATCGTTTCAGCACTTACTGTTTCAGATCAGGTAAGCTTAGAGACTGGCTTAATGTCACGAGTCCACACCAGTTATCAAAGCATAGGATCATTGGAAAATGTGTGTGTGACTGCTTTCAAATCCAATCCATCCAAGTCCTGCAAACCACAAACTGTGCACTACAGACCCAAAATGTCTTCTATTGTTCAATATACTTCTTTCTGAATAAATAGTAGTTAGTATCTCTTCAGATACACTGAGCTGCTATTACCACACCACTTCTTGAGAGCCACCTCGCCAGTTGGAGAGGCATAACCATGGTAACCAGCTAATGAGCTTTGAAGCCAATTTTCATAGAGGCCAAACCGTGTAACTACAACTTCTGAGTCCGTAGCATGATGCCATTTCCTGTAGACTTGTATTGGGAAAGACACGTCTGTAAGTCAGTGGCTACATTTTTATGAGCATCCCACCCCTGCGAAATGGCTATTTTCACTATCTGGATTTAATCCATTTGATCTGCTAACATTTAGAAGTGCCGCAAAAAGGGCTAAAGCAGAAGTAGCCGGTTCGGCTGTTGGAAGTCTCTCTTGCTCTTTTTGCCCTGGATCTGGGTAATTATACACTTATGAAGTCAAACTATTTTAGCTTCACGCGCCACTTTCATAGGAATGAGCAGGACCTCACCTTCAATGCTGCATCCAGTTCTCTTTATACATTCATGACTGTAGTCCATGCCAACCTCAGCTCTACCAGCATCTGTAAGCATTATGAAAAATGTGAACCAGTGGTGACCTCAGTGTGTAATGTTATGTCAAAGCATAGACATAGACTGACCTCCTGTTTCTGTGTGTCACAGGCATCTTTGTTGCCAGATAATGCTTAAATTAGCAAATGCTAACATTAGCATGCTAACAAGCTTATGTTTAGCGGGTATGATTTTTGTGTGTACCAAATTTCACGGCACATCATCCAAATAGTTTTTGAAATATTTCAGTCAGGAACAAAGCGGTGAAGTGACCGACCTGTCCCTAAAGCCACACCACTACCACGACTAACAAAAAGCCCAAATCATGTTGTACCCATTACAAATCTCAATAGTTACATGATGTTGGTGCATTCCATTCGCACTGGGGAGTTGGACTTTCTGAGTTACCATTCGGAAAATTAAACTTGAACGCCCCCAAAGTCGAATTTCCAACTTGGAAAGAAGGTTTGAATCCCAACAAACCCGACCTCAAGGCCCAAGATGGCTGCCCTGCGAATTAACAGTAGTGAAAGCTGTAGTGATGTAGTGGTTATTAGCACTTCTTTATTATTTGTGTTTCATCAAAACAGTCGTACACAGTGCTGTCCAATGTCTTGTCTACTTCTATGGACATGATGCCACTTTGTATTTGCAAAACACAGCATATTGCGTTGTTAACAACTGGTAATGCTAACCTGGCTTGAACAACATATTGGTTTTCCAGTTTGTTAACTGGAAAACGATCAACACAGGTATGATGTTATTCCCAGCTCCAACTTACGTGGTAAATGGAATACAGCATACATCATCTATCAGTGATGTTACCCCAACCACAACACTTCACATAGTGTTTCCTAAACTGCACATCAGGCAGCAAACTCATGACCAAAGTTATTCAACCTGAGAACAGTATCTATTATAAATTTACGTTACAGGGGTGCCTTGATCGTTGTCTGTTGTTGTGAACGTTTCCGTCAATACCACATTGCATTGTGGTATTGCACTGTTGCACTTTTGGTTTCATATTAAGGGCTCAGACATACTAAAGAGTCTTACAGATTGTTTAAGCCTATTAAATAGCATATAAGTATTGCATTTTGGATGCAGCCATGGATTCAGCCTTAAAAGACCATTCTATTACAATATGTTTTTTTTACTGCAGCACAGTGTTAGCCCGAGCCTCTGAGAGCACAGGCGCTCCACACCACAGACACAACACTGTGTGTACACAGACTTGTCCTACAGCAGAGGTAGATGTAAATAAATGTGTACATGTTTGTCTGTGTAAATATATTCTATGTCTGGCGCAGCAGCATTTAAGGTATGTTTTTCCAGACACCCTGAGACATGACAAACTCAAAACACACACTCACTAACACCAACACACATACGGTGTTGCTCTGCGCGGTGACCCGTGTAGGCAGGTTGCAGGGCTGTCACAACATCCCGAGCTAACTCGCAAGCCCTTTAGCCCGTAGCTAGGCTAAACACCAGCCTGACAGGCTTACCGTGGAGATGCCCCAGAGTTCAGCCCGTCACACCCACCTGTCTGCTACTGGAAATTACTACAGTGTGCGGGTGTACATGTGTGAATTGTACAAGAACCTTGTGTACTGCACATTGTCCCGAAGTGTACCGCCCCAGCCCCTGCGCATCTAAGATGCGGTGTGTGCGCACCGGCAAATAAACTGCCTTTGGTTTTGTGTGCGTGTGTGTCTAAACCCCTGTGTGTGTGTGTGTGTGTGTGTGTGTGTGTCGAGGTGACAGGCTGGTGTGTCTACAGAGAATGTGGTAATAAGTACAGTTGACGGCCGTGTCAGGAGGTAGTGGGTGTCAACAGATAAAACTGTTTGTATTTAGGCCTGGCTTCAGTACACTGTCACTTCGCTCAGCTTCTGTCTTCCTTCCTGTCACCTTGTGTCTCTCTCTTTATCTCTCTCTTCCTCCTCTCTCGGTCCCCTTTTCTTCACTTTTCTCTCCCTGTTTTTTTTTCCTCTTACCGTCCAACCACCACCTCTGCTGAATTGTTTTTCTCTCCATTACCTTCTTCTTCCAGCCCCTCCCTTCCTCTGCCCCTGTTTTCTGTGTGTGGATGCGCAAAATGCCGCTTGATGATGGTCCTACTGCTGATGAAGCCTGTCTATCCATGCTCTGTGTGAGTGCGTACGTGCGTGTGTGTGTGCACCTTGCAGCTTGATGACGCTGGTCTTTGCTGATGAAGCCAGTGTGTGTGTGTGTGTGTGTGTGTGTGTGTGTTTGTTGTGCATGGCGCAGCATGATGGGACTGGTCTTTGCTGATGAAGCTTTAGTCTCTGTGTCTCTGCAGACCTTTCCTCATTACCAGATGAGAGACAAACGCGCTGCTTTGGAGGGAGAAAGAGACAGAAGGAGGCAGAGATAATTTAGAGAGAGATTTTTTCAATTTTGAAAACTACATTTACATGTCAAATTAATACACTTGTGTCTTTTCATCCTTTGTGTGAAGACCCCTCTTCTTTTAGAGCCAAAGGTGCTGCAAGATTTATCTCTATTTTTTAAACTCTAAATGTAGGGATGCATTGATGAATCGGCCAAACACCAGTATCGGCTAATATTCACCCTGTTAATTGCAATTGACCTGTCGACAGATGACATTATTGTAAGATGGCATTCGCTAAAGGAAGTGGCCGATGTTTTCCTGTCATGTCACATCAGTTTTGCACAGGCTAAAAAGCAGGGCTTGAGAAAAACGCCATCCGAAAGACAATAGAAAACCAGTTTAGGAAGAACAGAGATCTCTACTGGGATGCCCTCGGGAGTCCGCCGGGCTTTGAAGCCAATTTTTGTAGTGGCCAAACAGCAGAATTACAACTTTCCGAGTCTGTCACGTGATGCCATTGGTCCCTAAAAACTTTTCCCCATAGACTTACATTGTGAAAGACATGTCTGTAAATCACTGGATACATTTTCATGTGCGTCACAACCACCCCAACACTATGTCACTTAGTTAACATGTAGAATATCTAGAAGAGCCGCAAGATTAAACCATTTAATCCCCATTCAAGTTAGAGGAGTGCTAAACCGCTAAAGCTGACTTGGCTGGCGGAAGTTTTAAGTGTGCTTGCTTTATGGGCCCAGTGATGTGAAAGCAGCGCTGATCATCCAGGTAGTTTTAAACACAGCAGTTGTACGTTTTTTTGATGTGCCGGTGAGCAGCTTTAGAAGGAATGACCAAGGCCCCGCCTCTGTCACTGTATCCAGGTCTCTTTATAGATCCATGGGTTGCATTGAGTTATATTATGCTGTGTTCAGGCTCTGTTCTGTTAAAATGAGTATTGGGCAAAGTTAATTTAACTCTCTCATGATGTGTTCTCATGAATTTATGAATATAATTTAGTTTTTGGTGAGAAATTTGAATACAGTTGTTTGAAGGACACATTCTCAGCAATATGAAATAGGTGTTAGAGAGGGAATTATAATATATTCTACACACTGAAAAGACTTTTGAAGCAGTTATTTTTATTATTTTTTTTTCCAGGTGAAAGAAGTTTATATTCAAGGTTGTTTCATAAATTTGTATAAATAAATCTGGCTCATTCAAAGATCTTTAACACAGCCAAATTATTTATAATAAAGATTTCTCTGTTTCCCTGGGCCAAAAGGAGGAATACGTAACAGCAAAAACAAAGTCAACGACAAACCCATTGGTATCAGCTGTCAGCCAAATTGTTATTTTAAACATCGGTATCAGTATCGGCCCAGATTTTCACAATTGGTGCACCCTTATCTAAATTTATACCAAGAGAGATAAAGGAATTGAAAAGCCCCATTGTTGGTGTCAGTCGCCCCGGTATCTGTTACTGCAGCAACAAGTCTTGGTTCACAGCTGATGGAGAGTTTCACCCACAGTCTCTCATCCTTNAATTGTGCTGATTCTCGTCTTTCTTGTGCTTTTCTCCTCTCTCATCCTCTCTGTCTTTGTCTCCCCCCCACCCCCCCACCCCCCGCTCTCCCTCTTTCCCTCCATGTTTCTCATACATATCTGTCTGTCCTATGCTGCATCCACGCATCATAAATTTACTTAATATTCTTTGTATACAAGGGAAGGGAGGGAGGTGGCTAATTAAAATTTAATAGAATAGCGCACCATGGAGGCATGTTGACGCATACACACACGCGTGCTGATTACTAAAGCACTGCTCTTATAGACGGGACTTGGGGTGGAAGCAGGTGGAAATTGGTAAAATTAGTGCGTGTGGAAGGAGAGGGAGACACAGAGGGAGGCTGAGGGCCATAAATAGAGAAAGACTTTCAGGAAGAAAGCAATCAAAACAACAATTCACTTTGGTTTTGCGGACAAAAAAGAATGCCTGTTTCATTAACTAGCTGCATCTTTAACGGATAAAAGGAAGTGTATGTTTGTGTGGTAGCGCGCGTGTGTCACTGGGGGTTCTTTCTTGATGGCGGGGCGCCGAGAGATTTTAATCTTATTAACAGCCCTTACCCTGTTTGGCAAATGGCTTTCCAACTGCTTGGGTAATGAACTGTTTGAAAGTGTTTTCAGCACACACTAACATACATCACTCAGACACATATAGACACACACACACACAAACACACCTTTCTCTTTCTGAACCGGCCCCCTCCCCTTTGTACTGAGCAGAGGCCAGATTGCCAGCTGTCGTCACGACTCAGACACAAACACACACACTCACACACACACTAACAGCCAGCTGACAGTCTCACACACTGCCTCTTCCTGTGGGTGCAGCTTTTCTGTTTTGATATTAGATGTTACAGAAAGGACAACAAACCACACAGTGGATTTAGCATCCCATCATCAGTTATAAATGAGCATCAGTGGATCGGCTTTTAACAAATCCTGTGTGGGGTTTTTTTTTTTGCCTAAATGCATCACTGCCAAGTGAATTATAGTTGCTATTATGCTGTAGTTAAGCCCTGTTTTATAGCACTGATGAGGTATTTTTTTACTTTCACTTGGCGGCTGCAGCGTCAACAGATGGATCCCAAAGCTTTCCAGCTACTTTTACTATTTTATTAGACAAATTGTTTTTTGTTTGCTTTTTTTCGACTGGAGGAAAAAATGTCCAAACAGAATGCGGTGTCTGTCAAAGTGGTTGCAGTCATGATTTGAGTTTTCAGCAGGGATGTTTGTTGTTAATTTCCCACTGTGTGCATAACTTACTCGTCTACCAGAAGGGGCTTTTTAATTGAAACGGGGAGCTGAGCCTACATACTTGTCAGTCAGTGAGCCTACACAAACGCAGCAACAAGAAGTTGGAGATAATTTGTAGTGGAAACTGTTACTTTTTTTTTTTTAGATTTTAAATGTCCATCTATCAAGTACATAAAACCCTCAGCTTGTTCCAGCTCACACTGAGCGACAGGCAAATGCACCTTTGACAGACTGCTAATCCATCACAGGGCTGACACATATAGACAGACACACTCACCTTTAAGGTACGGTTTTTGCCTAGGCTCTTCACATTGATGTTCAAAGCGACCTTTATCTGACATCAGTGTGAACTTGCAGCCAATAATTTCACATACATGTGTGTTAGAGTGACAACAAAGAATGTCTGATTTGCAAAACAGTGATTTGAGGGAAAAAATGAATTACATATTGATGTAAGCTTCATCTCCCGAATGATTGGCGTAGTAGGAAGGTCTGATGATGTCCTTTGGCATATATGTTGCCTTGTGCTTCTGTTTGGAAGAGTGTGTAGCATATTTCTGGAGGAATGGCCCTTCAGAGCAATGGGCGTTTATAATGGGCGTACAAATAGGCTTTCGGTACACTTGCTTTATTAGCAGCTATTGCTGGTAGTTCTGTGGATCGTTGAAACTATTACCTGAGAAACAAAAGTGGCCTAGATCTGTTTGGAAAAATTTGGGTTTCTGTGTCGACACGTCTCTGAAGATATTATATCTGTGTCACATGAGAGTGAAACAATCCGATTACTAATGTGAACGTAGCCTTAAGACCAGTTTAAACCAAACATTCACGAAGAGAAGATGTGAAACTGGAAACCACTTGCAATGTGCTGGTCTGCAATGTTTTGAAAACATACCAGTTTACTCCAATGCAACTCTACAAGATGGTGTATCATCTCTATGCAACAATTCTATAATTCTGTTCTGATTTCCAGCTTTTCAGGCTTATTTTGTGGCTGAATAGAATTTGTAGCTTCCAAAAATATGAGTTAGGATAGTGATAGTTGCTACAGTTGCATTTCTAGTCATGGCAAAACAACATAAGACCTGAGCTTCAGATGTTTTCATAATAAATATGTCACAGTAACCTAAATAACCTGCGCCAATGAATCAGTCTGTGAGGTGGCTATGTGTGTGTGTGACATGTGCACATACAGTGAGCAAAAGCAACAGCCAACTATCCGACACCAACACACTATGAGGACGAAGACCGACATATGTGTCAAAAGCCGCAGGGACTTAAGTGAGATTAACTTTGGCCATAGGCTATTGTCAGAGAGTACTGCAAGCAAATACACCGTCAGCGGACTCAGCTACAAGCCGATTGGCTGTTGAAACAGGTGACATGCCTTATGTTCCGAAACCTGCCACTGCCGACTAGACAAACTGAGTTGCAGGTGACACCATCAGCTGGTTTGAGTTGAGCTGAGACGGACCAGTTCACACCACTGCAACTTTGCTCTGCGATGTTCTAGATCAGTTTCATGTCGTCACAAATCTTTGCTCTGAACTGGGCTTTAGACTCTCCATTAATCCTAACTGCATGTCTTTGGACCCACAAACCACAGCAAATAACCATTATCTAAAAACAACAAATTAAACTGTATCCACAAACACTTAGCACACACCCACTGCACAGATGTCAACAATAATTATGCCCCATTAGAAAGTTAGAATAAATCAATTTCGGGTAGTCAGGTTCAGTTTTGCTCCTGTTTATTGTTAAAAATCAACAGTTTCTTTCCTCTGCTGAGCTGCGTCCCATTGAGAGCCGAGGATGGGTATTTGAAAGAGGAAGGCCTTGTGTTAAAAGCATCTTCCCTCAACAAAAGAAATTTGTGTTGTGTTCAGTGATATGTGTTTTTCCCATTAGATCATATAACGAGGCGATTTGCCTCAAGCGTGCAGCTAATCGCCGGGTCTGGGGAACGGAATGGTAATGCATTTGGAGCTGATGTTTTGCTGTGTTTTTGAGGTGAATGCGCCAGCACTTAAACACATACTGAGCAGATACAAACAGATTCAAAGCAGATTCACATTCAGCGGCACCAGCATTTAGACATTTACACAAATACACGGCACATTTCATTATGAGATAAAACCACATGTGGGATTCATCTTTTTCCGCTTCTTTCTTCTGTCTTGCCCCCGGTTAAGGAGTAAACCAATGTGACCCTCATCAATATTGACAAGCGTATTCATGAAATGAGCTCAAGGATGGAAAAATGAACAGACCTTGGAGAGAAATTGAGAGGAGGATGGAGAGGGAGACGGAATGCAAATGCTTCGATGACCAAGGGCATCACTTGTCAGGAGAAGGCCAAAAAACAGATATTATGCACCTCTATTCCTCGCTCATCTCTTCAGTCATCACTCTTTTCCCCTCTCTTTGTATCTTTCCATCTCATTCATTGAACCCCTCCATTACTTTTTCCAGGTCTTTTTTTTTCTCCTGTTGAATCTCTGAAATGACAGCACATAAAACACCTTGGAACAGAAGCTCCCAGAGTGCTCATTAAGGCCTTGTTAGCATCGAAAATGATCATCTCAAGGAGGGAATGGGTCTTGGATGGGCGATGGAGCTAAACAAATGAGATAAAAATATCTTTTCTTACCAAAGTGTCTTTTTACTGCACCATATCAGAAACCACTAAAGACTTGAATCCATTTACTTTCATCTTCCTCTGGCACAATAAAGAGCTTAACCCCCTTTCTCCAGATGCTTTGATGGACGTAATTAGAAATCACTCTTTCTCTCTGCTGTCACACAAAGAGAAATTTGAAAACAGGTGGACCCAACATATTTTTTTCCTCTCAACACCTCCAAGGCCTTTCATCAGCCTGACAATGCCAGAGTCACAATTATCTCTCCTCGCTGAATGGCAAAGCAGCAGGAGCCACTGCTGCTGAGTGACTGGTACATGCCCTCGGTCAAGGTGGCCAGTTAATGCAAGTAAAGGGAACTTCTTTTGCCTGAAACCGTTTCAGCCCAACATTCGGAGTATAGTCAGTGTCACATGGAGACACAGCCTCATTAAAATGCATATATTGCTGCTCTTGTTACATAGGGAGCCATGACACTGCAGGAGGAGTGGTGTCAGCAGCAGCAGAAGCTTTAGTCCTCCATCTGTGTCCATGCAGGATGCGTTCAGGCACAGTTTGCAGTCTAGGTCATCTGAATTTTAGCAAATCTCAAAGCCAAACACACAGTCATTGTTGTTAGCTGTATGAAATACTTGCGTTTATACGCCATAAACTAGATAAATAATGGACAAAGCTACCGTGACATCACCCACTGGTTTCTGGACAAGTATTTTAAAGCCTCGAGTTCAGCATTTTGGCCATCGATGTCTTGGGGTTTTTGGAGCCAGAAGTGACTATATTTGAACGAGAGGATGGCGCCGTGGAGAAGCAAGGGGTGCATCTGACCCCTAGACCAGTGGTTCCCAACTGGTCCAGCCATGGGGTTCAGATTTATCCATAGTCATTAGTTCAGAGTCCACAGAGTTTATATATTCAGCATCATACTTGGGTTTGGCCATGTCGTTGAGCTAGTTTGCTGTCTCTGTCAAGTAGCTGTCTGTTATTCACTCACTCTACAGCAGGAAACAGCACTTTAAAATAAAAGCTCTTTACTGGAAATTCACTGTATTTCATAAAAAAAAGGATGTTTTCTACAAACTTGACACATTTGCGAGTCACTTGCGGTCCATTCAGATGGGAACCACTGTCCTAGACTGTAGCGATGCCTTGCAGACACCTGCAGTCACTCAAGCAGCCCCACCTTTAAATCTATGGAACTTTAAGTCTAAATAACATTTAAACTGGTGAGTTATATAAAAATTCACCTCCTGTACAGTTATCACAAACGAAATCAGCCACAGAGACCCAAACTGTTTTAGTCCCAGGTATTACGTTTTCAGGTTGTCCATAGGTACGTACATCTGAACGTCCATCCATCTATCTGTCTGTCTCATTCTCGTAAATGTGATATCACAGGAATGGCTGGAGGGAATTTCTTCAAATTTGGCACAAACTTCCACTTAAACTCAAGGTCAAAGTTTACTGGGACCTCACCACATAGTCCAGTTCCTAGTGGGGAGTTATACATTTTTGGAATCGTTAAAACATGAGGAATTGGTAAACTAATGTTTCCATTTTTTTCAAACTCTCTATGGTGGCCATTTTGGATTTTAAATATGGCGAATGTTTAAAACACCTTTTTTTTTTTAATGTCAGGTTCCAAGCTATGCAGGTGTTTACTTTTGTTGGCTAACCATACATTTTATTTATTCAGGTATTCACATAAACTAAGAATGATCACTTGGATATGAATGAATTGAATTTGGTGGTGGAGGGTCAAAGGTCAAGGTCACTGTGACCTCAAAAAACACTTTTTGGGCTGTAACCCAAGAATACAAATGCTAACATTTCACACAAATGTCTGATAGGATAAAATAATGAGGTGGTGACATTTTATATCCAAAAGGTCAAAGGTCAACTTCACCGTGACATCATAATGCTCTGCAAAAACACTTTCCTGGCCATTACTCAATGCCATATCTCAGGAATAGAAGGGGAGACATTTGGTCAGATACTAAATAGGTGACACTAATCTTGGGTGTCCACCTTGAAACTGCGATGATTATATAGATCCTATGTGCTGTCGGGTCAAAGATCTGGTTGAAGCATCCATATTTTGCCATTTTTATGAAATCTCGTTAAAGTCATCACTACATGAGTCTGGACAGACATGAATATAAACTGCATCTTGATTTATTGGCGGAGGCATACCTTTTTTTTTCTCCTATTGCTCAAGGCCTCTATCAGTTTGCATCCTCTTCTGTACAATATAGACATGAATTAATTTAATTACCACGCAATCAAAATACAATATTGACAAACATGAACAGATTTGATCCTCACTGTGATGAATTACAAAACCAAGCAAATTTCAGGAGTCACCTTATTGATTTTGGTATTGTACAGGAATTAATAGAAACTAAGAGCTGTTAAATGGACCTTGGGGTGAGGTTGTTTTATAAACTAAATTACACATGATTTTTTTTCTCATTTAAAACAAATAGTACAGGTCAAAACATAGTATATATGTAGCTCAGCTCTTTTCCTCTTGCTTTGACTGTATCTACAACTACGTTATAGGAGTGTAACATTTAGTGTATCTTTAGAGAATGGGATTTGTCCCATAGCCAGGGGCAGAAAGTGGTGAAATCTATTCTGGTGTGTGCCCTCGTTTTGTTGTTCCTGTGTGTGTTTGAGAGCATAATTGTCTGGCCGACACAATCCCTCACACACACACAAACACACACTCTCTAAGGTATTTGACCTGTTTTGCCCCGGAGCAAAGAATAATTGTCTGTCCTGCATCCCAACATCCTCCTGTGCATTACCTTAACGCCAGTTTCTTGCCAAGTGCCAGTGCTTTCTGCAGAGCAATGTGTAAATTGTGTTTGTAACAAGTTACCATCAGACTAGGATCCATATTTATGAATAGACATTGTCTACTCCTCTGTACATTGATTCTAATAAGAATTGCATCCTATGCTCTCACACACAGGAGGTCTACCTCTAGATGTTCAGTGAAAAATACTTGCTGACAGCATATATATATACACACATACACATGGGGCGTCGGTGGCTTGGTGGGTGGGGCGGGCGCCCCGTGTGCTGGGCTGTTGCCGCGGCGGCCCGGGTTCCTTTGCTGCATGTCATTCCCCCCTCTCTCTCTCCCCCTTTCACGCTTACCTGTCCTGTCCATTAAAGGCAAAATGCCCAAAAAAATATCTTAAATTTTTTTAAAAAAATACACTAAAGTCAGGTCAATTTCTGCTTTTGGGGGTCCAGTTTGATCCAGTCTGGTGCATGAGCTTAAACCAGTTTGATTTCATACAAACCAGATGAACTGGCATTTGTCATTATGACACTCTGGCAAATTAAAAAGTAGCCTACATTATTAATCAGTGCCAGCAGCCTCACGGCGTAACTTGTATTGCGTTTGTAATGAGCAATATGTCAAAGTGATGATTATAATATTATGTTTGTTTATAAACAGACTAACAGGGCCGCTAATGTCTGAGGCCATGAGCTGAGTACTGGCAACATGAAGGAGACCAAGTTTCAGTAGAAGTGGGAGAGGGGACAAGTGGCACATGTTGTGTTTGTTTTCTAGAAAGTTAAGGTGTTTTTTGAGGTGATGTGATGAGACGTAGCAGAATTACACTCTCAAGAAAACTAAAACTGTACCAATATCTCAACATTTTGGATTTGACTGAGTTGACAAAAGAGATGTCTTAACCTTCTGATCTTCTACTGCACTGTGAACCATCCAGACCTCTCAGGTCTTCTGGGACAGGTCCGCTTTGTGTCCCTAGAGTCAAGACTAAACATGCAGAAGCTGCATTTAGTTTTCATGCACCACATATCTGGAACAAACTCCCAGAAAACATCACCTGTCTCTCACTTCTTTTAAATCAAGGTTGAAAACGTATCCGTTTGCTGCTGCTGCCTTTTATTAAATCAAATATTTATTCATTTCTTGCACTGCACTGTAATGTTAATTATTTAAATACTTGAAATGATTTTGACTGCACTGCAACTTCAATTCTTGTGTTTTATGAATGTCTTAGTATATTTTAACCTTTTATTTTCTATTCTTAAGTTCTTTACAGTGTGTTTCTTTTGTATCTTGTCTTGATGCCTTTGATGTTTTATGTAGAGCACTTGAATTACATTGCTGTCGAAATGAGCTTTATAAATAAACTTGCCTTGCCTTATCTGACCGTGAGCAACGCTGTGCACGGTTTAGAGTTTAACTTTTGTTGGACGCCCAATTTCTATTTATTCCAGTTGCTCGCTTTGAAAGCGTCGCAGTGGACGAGGAACAGCTGATTCATGAAAGTTGAAATGAAGTTGAAATCTTTGTGACACCCAGTGTGGTAGCTGATGGGGTGGGGATTTGTTTTGTTTTGTTCTTTCTGTGTCCCCTCTCTAAATTTGGAGGTTTTTGCAAGTCCATAAAGCAGTGCAGGCAAACCTCTTTATGAGTTCTTCATTTCCTCAGCGGCAGTAGGATTTGTTAGGTGGATAATTGACCAGCCGATCTAATCAGAGCTGATCATATCCATGGATGAGAGGAGCAGCTGCTGAGAAAACTAGTGTAGAGTACGCTCCGACAGTACGGTGCAATGGATAACTCAACAGTATATATATATTCCAACAGTGCTTCTAAAGGTCTAGCTACATAAATAGAAGATCAAATTCAGTCAGGACCACAGAAATTTTTATTTCCATTTACAGTTTTATATTAGGTGGTATGGCTCTGTTGTTGGGTCTCTCTGCCTTTCCTCACGCCTCTTCCACACGCCTACGTGGAAAGCCAGAGGCAGAGAGAGCACACCTCTCTGCCCTTCCACGCACTTACATGGAAAGTCTTAAGGCAGAGAAAGCAAACGTCCTGCCCTTCCATGCGCCTACATGGAAAGCCTAAGGCAGGGAGAGCAGCAGCAAAGACCCCTGGGAACAGAACAGAGCAGTGACGAACAGAAATGACATTGATAGTCAGACACAGCATGAAAAGGAGGAGCTGGGGTGGAGGCAGGTTGCAAAGTGGCTTGCAGAGGAAGCAGCAACAGTAGGCAGGTCAGAGCAGTTTAAATAGAGCGCCCTGAATGAGATTCACCAGTTGGTTGCATAGAAAGGAATTATGTGATCAGTCAGCTGCTCCATCAGTTGATTGGGCTGTTTGAGATCAGCTGATGTAGCTGGGATGTGAGCTGAGTGTGACATCATGTCCTGCCTGAACTAACGCTGTGCTCAATTTGTGGCAGCAGGTGTTATCATGGCAGGCAAATTCTGTATCCTGGTTTAATTTCAAACTGCTCTGAACATTTTTACACCGGCTAAACCCTAAAACACACAGAGAGTCTCTGCTCTTTCTGTGTGGTATATTTGACCTTTATGTCTGATGTTGTAGTGTGTGGTATTCACCAGCGCTCACTCTCCCTTTGTGCTGTATCAGTATGTACTTCATGGTCTTTTTCAAGTGGCCCACTGTGGCATCAGGTCCTGGTTAAAGACCTATTAATTCTACACACTCCTCTTTTTTTTTTTTGGTTCTGTCAACAGTGTTTCATTAAAACGGTCTCAGTAGTTTGTTGCCTGTGAATGTTTTCCCTCTACCTTCAGCTCCCAGTGGCGGCAGGGTGAGGTCCTTGAAGTCCTTTTTCAGGAAATTGGGCTTGACAGCAACAGCAGTTAGTTTGGCTTCTGTGTTTCCCCTTTGTTGTTGTTGCTCCTTTTGATTCTGCACTGGAATAATGCAAAGAGGAATACAAAGTGTTATTAACTTTTTTTTCTCCCCTCCCCTGCTTCACCTCGATTTTCTATCCTTTTTTATACTCTGTTTCTTTCTCCACTCTATTTCTTTTTCCATAACCTCCTATTTTCTCTGTCTCTCTCTCCATTCAGGCAGTACTATGAGATGCTGTACAACACTGCAGATGAGCTGCTGAATCTGGTGGTGGACCAGGGTGTCCGCTACACCGAGCTGGAGTACATCAACGCCCTGTCCTTACTCCACCGCAGCCAGACAGGTGTGGGGGACCTGAGCACCCAAAACATCCGGCTGCAGAGGCTGAAGGAGATCATCTGTGAGCAGGCCGCCATCAAACAGGCCACCAAGGACAAGAAGATCACTACAGTGTAACGATAGATATAGAAATCATAGATCTAGAAATGTAGATCCTTCATTGCCTGCTGTATCTTCAGTCAATGTTGCCGCCATATTGGAGAGTGTAGGGCTCGCCTTTGAAGAAATGTTGTGTTTTTTCTGGTTAAAAAGCACTATAATTTTCACATTTCTCTCTCAACTGATTGCAATGAGTAATTTTTACATTTAAAGGTTTCTGATCTATGTGTTGTCGAAATATAAGTTTTGTTTTCCAGTGAATTGGAATCTCAATATTTAGGTTATAATTTATTGTCATAAGGAATTGTGCAGCTCACATTTTTAACCATGGATTAGACTTATTTTCCTGTTAATACATGTGGAGACGTCCCTATACAATAGAATTAAATGTGGTAGTAGACAGCTTTTCAACTAGCTAGCCTGTAGCTTGCTAACACTGTCTGTTTATCATGAACTTTTTGATCCTAACAAAATATAGTAACTTTCACCACCATCATTTTTAAGTGCCACCACAAGAAAACATGTTCTTTGTTTATGTAATATAATGTGCGTTTCAATTGGTTTTCATCTGCACCCTACACAATCCTGGGAAAATGAAGGCTTGCTAAGGTTAGCGCGCTAGCTATGTTAGCTATCTCTGGCAGCAGAAACAAACATCTATGATCTACTGTTTGATAACCTAATCAAAGAATATGTTCTATTCAGATCACGTAGTTGATGATAAGCAGACAGTGTTAGCTGGCTAGCTCGCTAGCTAGCTGACAGTTGTCTTCCTCCACATTGAATATGTTATACAGTCGTGGTTTTCAAACTCTTTGTGCCCAAGACACACCAAAAGGCAAGCCAAAATCTGAAGGCACACCTTTTCTTGTTTGTTTTTAGTCACTAATATCAAATAACAATTGACAACCAACTATTACTCTTGAAATATTTATTAATAAAATGATTCAAGAAATTAATTAAATAAAATTGAATTACTTTTTTTTAGGTAAAGTTTGCCTCTTTATTAGAAAATGGGTGTGCATAACATGCTGATACAGTCAACTTAAAAATTCATCCATAACTTTTTGTATAGACCCAGTTTCATATTGCAATAGTAATGTTTGGTTATCATAAAATCCTGCGACACACCTGTGCCATGGCACACCATTTGAAAACCACTGTTATACAGGGATGTCTCCAAAATTATTAGCCGAGATAAGTAAGCCAAATCCATGCTGGAAAAGCAAGTTTTTATAATTCCTGACGAGAAATTATTTACCAACAAGTTACATTAAGTAATTCAGTTCATGTAAGCCTAACACACACTTCTTTCTTGAGCTTCTAGCAGCAATTATAGCCTCAATATCAAAATTCTCATTTACTTGAGACAAAACTTTTTTTCCCTACTACATGTAGATCATAAACCAACGGATATAAACACAACTTATTGCAATTGGTTAAGGAATATAAATGTTATAGAGCTTTATATAAAATGCTCTTTCTAATATGACGACCATGTTGACGTATGACTGAAATGAGCTGACACAGTCAATGCTGCGTCTACATCTATATGTCTATGGGATATATGACCAATCAAGAAACCTCTGTCCTGCAACTTTTTGTTTCTGCTCCTTCAGGAACATGTGCGCCATATAATTAGGTCATGTATGCAAGAGTAAGGAATGATAGAGCACAAACTAGCAGGACAGAGGGTTTTTAAGAATTGGGTTAGAAAACACTGAAATAGAGTCTTTCTCCAGACATACATCACAACGTGTGTGAAATCTGTTGATGGAAAGTGTGTCTTCTCCATTTCATCTCTCTTGGTGTGATGAAACGCACTGTAGTCGAGGGCTGACACAGATATACTTTCCAACTCTGGGCATGTAAGTTATATATATATCAGCGTATGAAGCACTGGCTCACTCTAATTGGGAAGCGGGGTGACAGCCAACACAACTGCAAACTTTGCAAGTTTAGTTCGCCGTGTATCTATGTCATAAGGTAGCCTGTGTTGTCAATTTACACTTTCTAAAAGTCACGACAAATGCAGCTGCCGCGCTTCGACTCCAGCAGTCCCCCCGCTCACTGTGACTCCAGCTCCAGATAAAAAGGCGATTGTCTTGGACACTCACCCGAACTTATGCCCCATCTCATCTCATTTTCCTATTAGATCTAAACTGCTGCTCTCAATTACACCTCTATCTCTCCTCTCCTGGCAGCCCCATGGGCCCACTGATTCTGTCTGCAATAACAGATGCCAGATTAGGCTGTCTGAATGAGGCCACATCTTCCGCCTGCTGCCAATTTGGGTTGGTCCCCAAAGATTCCCCTAGCTGAGAATTGTATAATATCTATGGCTGTTAAAAATCTGTTTATCCGTCTCTTTTTCCTTATAGTTTGTGCGGTAAACTAGTGTGGAAAGTTGTGAGCTGATTTTTTTTATATACAAATTGGACAACAGAGACTGACTAATGAAGATATTTTTGCCGATTTCAGTTTCATCCTTACTTAAAACAGACACAAGGTTTATCTGAAATGTTATTTTTCAAGTCCAGCGTTCCACAGTGGAGTGACTTGCACTTTTTTGCTACTGCTTGTGTGCGGGAATACATTTCATCAGTCATACTCGCTCAATAAACTGAAACGATGCAATTCTGAATCTTTATTTTGTCGTCCCTACTACAAGTCTTTTAACGCGAACCGAACATATAAACTCGATAGGAGATCACAAATCATTCGCCTCCGCGCAACCCTCCCTGTTTTTAGTTCATTAACTTGGGAGAGAAGTACTTAACGAGAGCAGGAGAGGGGAATGGGAGCCTTGTCAATATGGCGGGCCCGGCGCTGGTCTCCCCGAAGCCCACACAGCAATCCATCATAATGACACATAGGCTGGGATCGATGGGAAAACAACCGCGGAGCTGCTGAGGGGTTCGCCTACCACTCTGAAACGTACACTTGGTGTAAAATCTAAAATGTGCTCATTCAGCTGTTCACTTCAGAGCTACTTTTGTAATGTCATACAAGGGAAACTTTAATACAATGTTAACTGAGTGTGTCTTGTCACACACATATACTATTATACTATTATCCCACTGCACACACACACATAACCCCTAAAAGTCCAGGAGGCTAATGTATTGGAAATACTCCATGTGTGTAAGTACAAACCACTCCTGCTGTCCATGCTTTATATTCATGAATGAAATATGTATTCATTTTTTACTCATCTGTTTTTCTTTTTCTTTGCAGTCAACCTTTAATTTGCACAGTTTGATTCGAGTAATTTCTGTTTCAAGTAAGAATGTATTGAAATCTATACATCAAAGTGTGTTAATATAAAACATCCTCATTGTCCCTCTTCTTCTTGAGTGTCATAAATGCTCTGACACGTTTGTCTACTCTAAATTAAGCACACAGGATTTGTCATCGCACACACTAACACATTGAAAAAATAAAGCCTTCAAATTCCATTATGTGTTGTGTGTTGTGTATTTTGTACGGTGCTTTTCCCTGTGTGGTTGCATAACTCATATTTTCCACCGGGAGGGGAAGTACAGCTGACAAGAGTTCACGCACACACTAACACCCTCTTCCACACATGACAGCACAGTCCATCACTGTTTTGATGCACCCGCCTTATATCATACGAGCCAGACGCATCCAAAACCAACACTGGAGGATGTATTTTACCTGACAGCTGTGATGTGTTGTCTGACATGGTTTGAAGCATGAAGTGCGGCATATTGGAATCAGGAAAAATAAACACAGACAGCGTACCACCTGAAGGCTCGTGTTGTTGTGGGCATAAATCCATATCTGTTGGCACAGTGCGGTATT
Organism: Epinephelus moara; assembly: GCF_006386435.1. NCBI lineage: Eukaryota > Metazoa > Chordata > Actinopteri > Perciformes > Serranidae > Epinephelus > Epinephelus moara. The sequence continues at coordinate 20,672,494 of NC_065528.1, forward strand.
TGCAATGCCTGACTGTGTTATTAGCCCTATTGTGTCTCCTGCCGTCGAGTTCTGACGGCAAAATCCAAACTTAACAAAAAGATAGCCCTGCAGCTGAAATTCAGAATACACGATTGGAAACTTTAGTCGTGCCATGATGATTGACAGGTCTTTTAAAGCTGACACCAACAGTTGACGGCTACAAAATTGAAGTTAGTTGCTATTCTTATGCTGAAATCTTTACATGCATCAGTAATGTTTCTTAACATTGCACTTGTCTAAATTATATATAAGTATAAACTACCCATTATAGCTCTTACTGGGGGGAATGTTCAGTCTCTGGCATAGGGTATCTGTACTGTATTTTGGTGTAGAGCTTTATCTAATATTCTTGGTGTGTATGTGTTTCTAAATGCTGACTGTAGTTTGATTGTACATGTATACGGAGAGTCGTGTATATGGAGAGGCTGTGTGCTGTTACATTGACGTGTTTAAATGACCAAGATAAGTGTGTCCTAAGGGAGACAATAAAGACTAATCTTATGTTATATTTTAACATTTTACATTTATAATTCACAATCCTAAATTGAGTATATCAAATTGTTGAACATAGAAATAATATTAATGATAAATTGGTCAAATTACATGAAGTACAAGAAAACAAAAATGGTTTGGTTTGGGTAAAATTTAGTTGTTATTCAGGTTTTGTGCAATAGTTCTTTTTGGGGATGCATGTCAAAACAATGGTATAAGGAAGGCTCTTAATGTGTTATCTATGAATATTTATATATGTTACATCCAGTATGCACACAATCAGGACTTACTACTTTCTCATAACATCATGCCCTGAACTTTGACCCTCTTGCTTTTATATTCATTACCTTTGGAGATAAAATCAACCCAGAGTGCTCTGTTCTTGTGACTGCAATGTATGCAGTCAGACTCAAAAGTTATAACATTATAGATTCTAACATATTATATTTGCGATGGTGAAATTACATCTGCAGTTCTCTGTCCTTGTTATTTTTATAGTCATGTCCTGTTGTTGTTTGTAATATTTAGGATTATTTTGTTCACTTCAACAAGTAATATTCCTATTATTAGTACCCATCTGGTCATCAGTTACTTGAATGCGCTGTCATTTGTCATTGCAGATGACAGCTGCCAGAAAAGCATGCTGGCTTGCACACTGCAAAATCACATGGGATATAGTGGAACATCCTGGTATTTTTGGCATAATGCATATTGGGACATACTTAATCTTTTTCTGGCACACTATATAGTAAGGCAGTGAACCCACCCAGGGGTTTTTGGGTTCAAAAGGTACTTATAATTAATAATGCAGCTCAGCGTAAGTTCAATCAGGAAGACTTTCTTTGTGCTCATCCATTCACAATTCCCTCCCTCCCGCTCCCACTCCTCCCTCCAATCATCTGTCTATGGGCATTCTCTCTTCTAGGTATCCAATCAAACTTCCCCACGATCTCTATCAGCCAATCTGGATGCCACTGCAAAATGTTAAGTCTGCTCACTCCTCTGCTGGAGTCAGCTGTCATTTCAGGCAGAACTGTCACGCCCTCCTCCACCCCCTTCACCTCTAGCCATAATATCCAGAGTCCAGGACGAGCTCAACAAAGGCTCTTTCCTTTACTCATCCAGATCATCTGCACTTTGCCATCTTCTCCACATCCTCTTCTCATCTCATCTTCACCGCCTCTACCACCACCAGCGTGTAGACCCAGCGGGGTTCCCTATTCGACTACAGATTCATCACCCTCCTTAAATCAAACCATCTCTATGGAGTCTAATCTCCAAAGACTTTTCACATTTTTCATTCTTATGTGCACATGTTAATAAATAAATATTACTAATTTTTACTATAAAAAAACGAGTCTCTCCTAATACATATAGTTGTATGTCCCTCCTCTGAACCAAAATAAAAACCATAAGTCCCCATAAGTGCTTAAAAGATTATTTAAAGTGCCTCCCCTGTGTTGCACCATCCTCTCCCCTTTCATAAGTAACGAACATTCCCTAAAGTGGCTGCTAACACACTCTTAGCCACAGGTGGAAGCCATTAAAACATGGAAGTGGCTGAGGACGTTTATTTTGACAGAATTAAAGACATTTACATCATAAATTGACACAGAAAAGTCACACATTAGTGCTTAAAAATCACCAGAATACAAAGAAATAGGTGTTGATGCTCAAAACTCCATGACCCACAATTCCTTTCACCTCTCACTTGTCTTAGCGTTGCCTAGCGACAGCGGAGTATGCTTCACGTGAGAAGCTAACTCATTAGCTAGCTAGAACCGTGGAAAAACACGGATATTTAGACTTTTTTTTATGACAAAGTCCTCACTTTGACTTCTTATCGGTCTTCAGTCCCTCGTCACCGTGTTTTTATGACTGAATAATGACGGAAACTACGAGTCAGCAGTTTTCCTCAGCGTCACCTGGCAGCTGTCCCCCAGGGTCCCACAGTGATGCTCCCTGTACACAAGCTCCTGGCTGCGACGAGCCAGAAGGAAACACAGAGATGGAGGTAAGGAGTAGGATACCTTCGCAGATAAAAGCCACACACACTGTGTTTTAATACTTTTATTTCCAGTTTCATTTACTTTTTAAGTGTGTGTCATTGTGCGAAACTACAACAAAAAGGCAGAGTGGCTGCTCTTCACTGGAGTGGTTTCAGTGAAACTCCATATTTGTTCTTTTATGCGACAGATAAAGCAGGTAACCTTGCACAAGAGGTCTGGGAAAGTAAAACAACACAGCAAGGTCAAATGGTTGATTATTTGCCATTTGTGATAGCGGTATTAAGAGCAATTAGAGTGGTGTGCATCCTTCTTAAGCATAATCTGTGTGTACTGCATGAATATGTGCTGTGTGCTTATAGGTGATGCTTGTAGTGGCCTCATGCCATGTTGTCTTGTGACTGAATTGTGACTGCAAGGAAGCCTGTAGTTCACTGCTGTGAATTCTGCTTTGCTTTGCACTAAATTACTTCATTAATTTATTTTTTATGTTTACAGAGGGATGGTGTTTTAACTGCTGAGGTGGTCTCCAGCTGTGTGTCCAACCTTGGACGCTGTGGCACTGGGCTGCAACATTTGTACCGCCACCTGTCTCTGCCTGTAAGACACTTACCTACACAGACAGCGTTTGTAAATGACATTAAATAGCTTTTAGTCAGGTTAAATGTCTGAATTATCAAGGTAAAGCAATCCATGACAACTCAGTTTACACTGACATTGTGTGTTATGTTGACAGTTCTCTTGTATTTTTTCACTAGAGTCAAGATCTCCATGACATCTCAGTTTTATGCAGTTATGTCCATCTTCAAAAGCTGGAGCTGCCACACAACAAAGTTAAAGGTGACTTTTTGTTATTCTTATTGTCATTAAGTGTCCTTAAAGGGGAGCTATTATGTTTTTCCTTATTTTCTGTCATACATATATAATTTTATAGTGTCAGATATTCATATTTAACATGGCCAAAGTTTTAAATCATGATGTAAACCTATATAAAAGTAATGGAAAAACCTCAAGTTACAAACCATTCTGAATACTCTGCAACTGTTTTTCTACTTTCAAGACAAACTGGTGTCAGCTCGTGACAAATTTCTGTATGTGATCTTTACATACCATAGCCTACACTGTTACATGTAGCTACGTGCTAACATCAGGGAGACATGTATTATTGGTTCCAGATGTTGTTAATTTCGGCCTGATTTCGGATCATATTCCTGTTGGAACATGTCCGGTTGTGAATATTTTGGTTGACAAGCTTTTATAGACTGAATCGCTGTGACGTCACACTTACAACAACAGTCTCTTCTGGGTAGACAACTGGCAGTTGAGTTCAGTTGCGGAGATTTGTAAAATAGGCAGACTTGTGGAATTCTGTTGTCATTTTCAGCCGTAACTGTAACGTCTAAAGATATATAGTTAAACACTGTGGTCCGACCTTCCTGACGTTTCTGCTGTGCTTATTTTATGTACAATGTTGTTTTGCTATCATCTTTTTAACCAAATGTACTGGCACAGAAGCTAAACAATGAACTGCTGTGGACGGGGGCCGCAGCAAAACGTATTCTAGCCACCTAAAAACATTAATATCAGTCTTAAGTGCTATATTGTAGACAACTGGACTTGCTTGCGTTTCTTGAAGACGTTTCACCTCTCATCCAAGAGGCTTCTTCAGTTCTAATTGACTGGTGCGGAGTTGCAGGCTTTAAACTCTGTGTGGGTGTGGACTAAGGCTGGGTTATATGTCTTGAACATTATGTCATGATATTTTTAGGCTATATCTCGATACGCGATATATATCTTGATATTTTTAAATCTTTAAAAGCACTTCATCAATGCTAGGACTGGGAGAAAAAATTGAACATAATATTTCTGATCGAATACCCTCTCTGATGCAAAAAAGTTATAGGGATGACTACTACTACTGTAAGATATGAACACAATGAGATTTTTGAATAATAATGTGGATATAACTACTAAGTGGGTTACGGCAAGCATTAAAACAGATAAAAAGTCTGGTAAGTTACATCAGAGAGTTACATCACTTTACTGTAATGCAGCCTTTAAACTGAGAGGAAAAAACACCACTTATGCCGTATCATGACACAACGATATCCAAAATCTAAGACGATATATAGTCTCATATCTTGTTAATGAGATAATATCTTCATATTGCCCAAGCCCTAGTGTGAACCCTTACCCAACCCAACCCCGACTCTTACATAGGGCTCACATGTGACCCCAACAACTCTGTAAGGACTCACATCCACACAGAGTTCAAAGCCTGTGACTCCGCACCAGTCATTTAGAACTGAAGAAGCTTCTTGGATGGGAAGTGAAACATCTTCAAGAAATAAAGACAAATCCAGTTGTCTATGAAATAGCACTTATGATTACCATGACCTGGATGACTAAGACGCTTCACCAACATCCACCAATATCAGTGTAAGTGTAAGCTATATTTAAATATTTGCTTCGCTTCACCGATGAAACTCGAGGCAGACCAGCAGCTCTCTGTTTTGCGAAGTAAAATTACTGTTTTTGTCAGTGGAGTCTTGTGGCTTTGATAAAATGTCTTCAGTGGTCCATTTTTAGGTGGTTAAAAACTTAGTAACTGAGGCAGCATTTGCTCTGCACCATATGATTTTATGCACATGATGTGGGGGTTTTCTACCTGGAAGTTACTGTAAATAAACATTGTGATTCAATCTATTGGTGAGAAAGTGCCACTGTACTTCATTGAAATTATTCTCAGGCTGCAAATACACTGTTACATGTAGCTACATGCTTACGTCAGGGAAACATGTTGTCTTGGTTGCCGATGTTGTAAATTTCTCCCCGATTTTGGGTCATATTCCTGGTGGAGCATGTCTTAATGTGCAGATTTTTGTTTAGAAACTCTAATTGGTGATTTTTCATGGCAGAAAGTGGTGCTCTACTCTGTTACAGTTACTCCCCAGGTGCAATGAGGGTGTAGAGAGGTGGAGAACTCAGATATGGGAGACCCGGAAAACTTGGACTGGGCTTTTTTTTTTTTTTTTGAGGGGGATGTAAAGAAACGTGCTAAAATGAAGTGTATTAGACAGAGGGTGAATACATGCAAACATGTTCTAGTAGAAACCCAAAATACAAGTATGAACCTGAAAATGAACATAATGGGTCCCCTTTAAATCTATTACAGACCTGCTATTTATAGAAGCCAGTGACTACTTTGAAAGAGCTGTAATTCAGACATGATTCATTCACATTTGAATATGTTACTTTTCTGACCCTGTCTTTATCCGTTGATCCAATACTCTTTCCTCAACTCCCAGATTTATCCTGTGTGAGCCATATGCCCTACCTCGCCATCCTGGATGCCTCTCACAACGAAATCTCCAGCTTCTTTGGATTCCAGCCGCCCAAGAACCTAAAAGTAACGCAGGACCTTGAGCTGACAGGATAAGACCATATTTGATTGGTGGCTAGGGCTTCACTTTCTCGTGCTATTCCCTCAAGATAGGCCTGGATTTCCATAGCCCATCTGTAGTCTCTTTGAATATGCTTACAAGGCATTAACTGCCCTTGAACGACAGTGAACTTTAGCAAATTGAAAATTCCTTTCCCATACTCTATGGATTCGGTCGGAGAATTTCTTCAGTGAGATGTACTGAACACTTTCATGGCTTTTGTTAATAGTGTGCTGCTTCTTTTTTTGTCAGGAGGTCAATTTCTCTCACAACTGTATGACGAAAATGAAGGATTTGTCAGCCTATTCATCCCTTAGTTACCTGGATCTGGGCTGTATCCTTACTGAGAGACGCTTACATTCATCCATGTGTACTTGAACTTCTTATGTCCTTGTCTTTGCCTCTTTCTCTGTCAGTCACACACACCATATAGCTTTTTCTTTACCTATATATGATCATGTCTATAAAAATATACCGCATTATGTTTTCCCCTTAACATGCGCATGCTCAGACAACAGCCTCAGTGAGATCAGTGGTCTCGAGCAATGTTGCAAGCTCACCCATCTCAGCCTGGCACACAACAAGATCTCGAGGATCAGCGGCCTGGACAGCCTGCCTCTCACACACCTCTGCCTTGTAGGTCCTACTCTCTATTACAGTCAGAAATGCACTAAACAGAGCGCACACTCACACACAAACATTCATACATGCAGTACATTCAAGCAGATACTTAAAAACATGAATTTTAAACAGAAATCTCATTTGTCTTTCTTAGCCAGCGCTTGGCAGTGCTTCCACTTACATGCATGGCTTTGCTTCGGAGATTGTTTCCCTCCTTGTGTGTTATATCTGAGCGCGCGCACACACACAGTAGGAGTTATTTTGGAGTTGATCTTTCTTGTTGCGTGTGTTTTACCTCATGTATGCTAAATTTTACCTGTTTATATTTGCCTCTCTATTCTCTCCTCCCTGTCTTTCTCTTTATGTCTCTGTTTTTGGCTGCATTTTTACATTCAGTAAAACCTTGGCCCCCTGATCGAGAATCACCATATGGTCCAACAGCAGGCCTTTTCTCTCTCACTCTCTCTCTCTGTCTCTCTTTCTGCTTGTGTGTGTGTGTGTGTGTGTGTGTGTGTGCACATGCGTGTTATGTCCTTTATCAGTGTTTCCTCATTGTCAGCAGCCATCGGTCTGGCTGTGTCTGCCCCTGTCTGTAGCTTTGCTTTGGGACCAGCTGCTGGTGTTTGAGTGAGCCTGGACCAAGTTCAGCGCACACACACACACCCACACACACATTCGCTCATACCTTGTCCATCCAGCATCCATCTAATCCCATCCCTGACCCCACTTCCTCACATGCTGGCTCCCTAAACAGCACAACCCTGTCAGCCGGCCTGTTTCCCAGCCCATCACAGCGCCGACCCAGAGCTTCAAGGGACCAGCGCAGTCACCCGCCCCCACTGACAACAGCCCTCTGCCAGGCAACATGCTTGGCAAGAGCAGGACGAGGTGTGGCCAGACGGCTAGATAACAACTTTAGTCAGTGGAATGGAGTGAGAAGCAGGCTGGGGGACCCTGACAAGGGAGGAGTGCCTAGGTCTGGTTCTTTAGTTGGTTAGCATGCTGTGCTAGCACCTCGCCAGCTGTTTGGCTGTCAGTCCTCACCTGTCAGGATTTAGCAAAGAGAGGCAGGCCTGCCACTCAACTCAGCACTGAGGGGAAAGAGGGTTCAGGCACCCTGCAGAGCGACCATGGCACGTCCTTAATATTTATTCACATTGACTGTATATGAAGCAGAGCTGTGCGTTGGAAGCCACTTAGGTGTACATGCATATTCATGAATATCATGTACATGCCTCTTTAAATATGTCCTCTTTCCTGTCCATGTCCAGAGGGGGAACCAGCTGGAGAGGATTGAGGGGTTGGAGAATCTGAAGAATCTGCAGGTTCTGGACTTGTCTCTGAACCGCATCACCAGTCTGTCTGGCCTCCAGAATCTACACCTACTGGGCTCCATCAATCTGGAGAAAAACCTGGTACTGATCTGAGACAACCTTGGTTAACAGCACATATATGTTGGCCTAAATCTTAACGTGATTAAGTCAATATAGATTTAAGTTCAGAAAAAAATTGATTTGCACCAGAGATTCACAAAAATAGGAATCCAATCACACATGAAAGTCACATAGGTTTAAAACATTATGAAATCCATCTCCATCCTGATGCCCGAATCATCTCTGCTGACCTCTTTCAATGCGAAGGAGGAGCGGCCTTATTCTGAGCTCCCTCCAGATAGCTCAGTTCCTCGCCCTTTCTCTAAGGCTGAGCCCAACCACCTTACACAGGAAACTCATTTTAGTCGCTTGTATCCACAATCTCAGTCTTTCAGTCACTACCCAAAACTCATGACCATAGGTGAGGGTCATAACATAGGTTGACTGGTAAATCAAGAGCTTTGCCCTCTGGCTCAGCTCGGTCTAGGGCAGCACCCACATCACTGCTTACACAGCGCCAAACCCCCAAGCTCCATCTTACCCTCTCGTGAGCTAGACCCCAAGATACTTGAGCTCCTTCGCCTGAGGCAGTAACTCTCACCCAGCCCAAAGGGTTAATCAACCATTTCCCGGCAGTGTACCATTGCCTCAGACCTGGAGGTGCTGACTCTCATCCCGACTGCTTCAAACTCGGCTGCAAACTGCCGCAGTGCGTACTAGAGGTCTCGATATGATGAAGCTGACAGGGCCACATCATCTGCAAAGAGCAGAGGTGCAATCCTAAAGTCCTCATGCTCGACACAAAGTCAAACACATTTTCAGATTATGAAAAAAAACAATGAGCAGACTCCAACTCAAGTATGCTCTAAAATACAACAAAATTCTAATCTGACATAATTGTAGTCGTTGACAAGGTTGAGAATGAAATCTTACACTTAACAACTTAATTATATTAACTTCAAATAAACTATTGCACTGCATGACTTTGTGGTTTTGTTTCAGATTAATGAAATACAGGAGTGCAAACACATCCATGATCTTGTCCTGTTGAGGGACCTGAACCTGCTTGGCAACCCTGTACAGGTAACCCAACCCTTCACTGACCACATGGTTCTAGTATGAGAACATTTATTTAATATGTGGAGAGATACTGTGTATGCCAAAAGTTTCATGCATTTCATTTAGTCCACATATATTCTGTACCCAGCCTGTAAGCACTTGAGCTTCAATGATGACTTCCATCTGTTTGTGGCTTTTTAAAGTTGATGAATGTTTGTGCTTGTAGTTTAGATTCATCATATATTTTGTAATATATGCCATGTGAATGTAATTGATAGGAGCAGCCCGATTACAGACTGGCAGTCATTTTCCTCCTTCAACATCTAACTGTGCTGGACCAAGTTAAAGTCACCGCAGAAGAAAAGGTACGAATAAACATAATGAAGTTCACAGCATAAGCACAGTGTTTCAACAGGCCGGACTTTCAGTTTAAATAAGGATACTGCACTGACTCCTTATTTAAGCTAAAATGCCACTAGTCTGGCTCACAGGAGGTAGTCTATGTGTATAATGATCTGTTTACACTATGTTTTTAATGATCTGTTTACACTATGAGCAACAATGCAACAGCATGGCCAGCTACATTATTGCAGAGTTGCCGTTCAAAGTGTTGCTCAGGTGCTTGTTCACGTACTTATGTAGTCCTGGGTTTGTGTGTGTCTGCTGCTTGCAACAACGTACCTCGACTGAAATGTCTGAGCCCCATTTTAACATCACATTTCGCCGCCCCATTGCATCCTGATGTTCACCACAATACTCAGTGCTCACATAGTGTCAACTACCTACGTTAAATACCACAGTACCACGGCTAGAAACAAAAAATATGATTGATATACACCTCACTGCATCCTTGGAGCACTGAAAACTGGACAGATCAACTGAAATGACTTGAAATCTGCTTACCTGCTTACCTTGAAACCTGCTTCGTCAGTTGTAGTGTGAACACACCAAAGGTCTTCCACTGGCCACCTATTTTGGAATTCTACTCCCCTTCTGCTATCTCCCAACACTTGCCGGACACCATTGTTGCATCCTGGGCTTAGCACCATGCAGGATGAATATGATTGGTTTAAAGAAATACAAACAACCCAATACAAGCAACCTACAAGGCTGAAAAATGAAGCCAATGAGGTAGTGCCAAAAACTGCAGTGCTTCAAATGGCCACTTGCGGCTGACTCCAGGAGCAAGTCAATCCCACAGTCTATGGTCAGTCCCCATAGACCTCCATGTTAAAATGACCAACTTTACAGCAGAAATAAACATGTTTAAAGCCTGGTGCAAAAATGGTTTTGGTTGCTATAGTTAATTTACTAGTTCATGGCAACTGTATGGGGGTGAATTTTGATATTACTCATCTGTTTTCATTTTGTTAAGGCATAAAGTTATGCATGTTTAAGGGCGGGGCCTCCTGAATGGCAGGCTCTCTGCAAGGTGTCGCTACAGCCTGTAAGTCAGGCCCACCCCTCGCTCCTCCACAACTCCACCCTCCCGTCCAAATATGGTAACTTCTGGCTCCGAAAACCCAAGATGGGGATGCCCAAATTACCAGTTGTCTAGGTGACGTCATGGTAGTTACATCCATTATTTCAAACAGTCTGGTCAGGCATCATTTTGTAGCTTCATGTCACCAGTTTCTTTTGAAAATGACTTGTAGGCTGTTGCTTTGTCAGTTGTAGTGTGAACACAGCATCGGCCTGCCATTGGCCACCTATGTCAGACAGAATTCTCCTCCTGTTCCGCTATCTCCCAACACTAATTTGCAAGGGCGCCGTGGCTGCATACTGGTCTTTGCACCACCCGAGTCGACTGTGATTGGTTTAAAAAAATACAAACAACCCAGAGCGTTGACACAGAGCTAAAACAAAGTGTAGGGATCAAATGCCATCAACCTAATTCGACTGTTATAATTTCCATGGATGTGGGATTGCTTATTTGTCCCTTGATTACCAACCTTAAATCCCAGGTGTCATCAGTAAACAAGTATGACCCTCCTTTGGATGTGATGGCAGCCAGGGATCACATGACCAACTTGGTGTATCAGCTGATGCAGCCCCAGGTGCTCTATGACAGGTTAGTGCAAACATAGAGTTGTGTTTGATAGCCTGACCTCTGGATGGCCCTTTGCCTTGTTTCCTGAATGTGAGATAAAACCACCCAGTGGATTAAGTTACTATAATGTCAACTGTCAATGAAATGAAAAAGGATAATACCAAATGCTGACAGAGGCAAATGTGAGGGTTTACAGTCAAATGTGTTGATGAGTCATAATCGTAAACACCTTCTGAAATCAACCATCGAGACAGTTGCTTTCGAACGTGTGCAGCATTTTATCTGCAGTGAGTCTGTGTTGCTCACATTATCTACTCCCTAAAAGAAAAAAAAATTGTTCATGCATCAGCACTTTTTTGAAAACATCCATCATCAGCAAATAAAATGCTGCAGCTACAGTCAATTTAACATTCTCCTCTGTGCTTCCTAGAAGGAGCGCATGCATATTGCCCACAAGGCTCTCGTTTGTATTGACTGAAGGAGTGGCTTTCATGACTGGAGACGTTTGTACTCTGGCTTCATGGCTTAATGTATTTAACTGCTGCTCATCTCAGTGAGAACCGACCTATAAAGGTGATCATAAGCCTCTGTGTTTGTGTGTCTCCAAGCAGCACTATGCCCAGTGCAGACTCTCCATATCCCATGCTGGTTCTCACTGGTCCTCAAGGCTGTGGGAGGAAAGAGCTGGCTCACAGACTGTGTCGGGAGTTGAACGAATACTTTGCCTACGGGTCAGTCTTAAACTTTCTGTACATGTATTTCAAGTCAGTGTCACATGATTAGTAGTACTTAAATTGGTACTAAAATGAATGACTAAATTCAGTAGATTTAACTGTAAATTTACATTATATAATTGTCATATGATGAAATAATACATCTGCTCAAACTGATATTTAAGAAGCTAAACATGTTAAACATATTAACTGAGACAGTAAAGCTCTCAAAAGAAATCTGCTCCCAAGATACAGCTGGTAACACCATTAGTAATGTGACAAGTAAAACAATTATTTGTATCAGTTTTCTCCTTTGTGTTTTTTACTTACTGCTGTGGAAGTCAAACAGCTGCTCGACATATTAACCAGACAGTTGAGTCTGAAGTTAAAAGCTGCACATACTGGAAAGTGGAGTTGTTGATTCTCAGTGGGAGTTACTCCGTACTAGCATCTCTTTATTGATGATATAAATTAATGTGTGATATACATATTAAGTCATGGGAAAAATAGGAGCCATCTGCTCCCAAATACATCAAAGGATAGACCAGGCCAGATATTCTGAAGTTGATATTAAAGGAGGACTTCACCCTCCATATCACCAATTATCCACTTTGTGTTAGGTCTGGGCAATGTAACGACTATGTACAATATATCTATATATTTTTAAGCAAGATATAAATTTAGACGACAAGTTCATATCAAGATAGGGTCCAGTTGCGTTACATAACACACACCAGTGTGCATCTCTCCTCACTCACACTTTCCGCACTGCTCAGCCCCACTCACTCACTCACTCACTCACTCACAGTTTCTCCATCAACACTCAGAGAGACACAGAGCTCCTCCTTTGTTTGTATGTTGCACGTGATACGCTAAATCAGTCTGTGAGGTGAATAAAATTACCGCAGAAGCACAAATGCAATCCAGCGCTGAGCTGCTAGTTTGTGGTCTTGGTAGTTGTAGTCTGTTGTGTGACATGGAGACAGCGCCTGGATGCAGGTGACAGATCAGTTTAAAAATTGCAGTTTATGTACAAGACATATATAATACGAAGAGTCTCTTGCTTCTTCAGTTTCAGTTTATTTTATTTATAAAAAGGACAGTACACATTAATCAACATTACTGTAAATGTGCCAGTTTTAGCCAGCCGGCTAATTCGCAGCTGTAGTCCTCCGGCAAAATGTTATGAAACCATAACCTGACCAAACACGGCCTCGGCCTCTCTGTTGATGCCCTGTGCATTGATAAAATTAATAGCTTAAATAAGTAAGATTTATATCGCTTTTCATATGAAAGGCCATGGAAATCTCCCCCCACAAAGATTTTTTAATTGTTCCAAACTAAAAAGGATTCAGGCCGACTTGATACTTTTATACTCATGATGTAGTTATGTGTCCTGTCCTGTCCCTAACCTCTGTAGCTCCAGTGCTATGTGCTGAAATCAAAGTCTGTTTTCATGAACAGGAATCCAAAAACTTGAGTAAATTCTTAATGAAATAAGGTCTGGGCTTGCAACAGTGTCCCGCATTTCTTACTGTGTAGTCTCAGCAGAAGAGCATCTCACATTCAGTTTGGAGAGGTCGCATAGATCAATAACTCTTTTAACACACATATGTGAGTGTTGTGTTAAGGTAGAACTAACAAAAGTGAACCTACCCTAAAACTCTGGGGGCAAAACAATGCAGCATTATGCAAGTCAAAGGATTTACTGTCTAATATGTAACAGAAATCCAGTGGTCTTCTACCAGCTCATAGCCCCCATACTGCTCCTGTTTAGTGGCTGCAGGTGTGACAGTTGTTGCGTTTCACATTTTATGTTTCTGTCTTTCTCCACAGAGTGTGTCACACCACTAGGGGGCCCTACTCCGGAGAGGAAGATGGAGTTGATTACCATTTTGTCAGTGAGGAAGACTTCCAGAACATGATTCACATGGTACGTTAGCTTGTCATGAAGCTTTTTTGTACATCGCAGACTGTATGAGTGACCACATGAGAACAAAATAGGTTCTGGACTCACATAATTTTGTGCACTCTGTCATAAGTCATGCAAACAGAGTAGCACTCACCACCAGTTAATTAAATGTACGCTGGGTTTTAGAAAGCTTTTTGTGTGTGTGTGTGTGTGTGTGTGTGTGTGTGTGTGCTTGAGTCACGCAACTCTCTCAGCAAGTTTCAAATTGAATTCACTTGCTGGCCATAATGAGTTGAGTAGTTGAGATAATTAGTTTTACTTGGATTGATTGATTTTACTTTAACTGGCTGATATTTCAATTAGCAAAGATACATTTATTTGAATTGAGCATTTTTGATGAGGTGTAATGGCTATATTAATTAAAAACAAAATTAAGGGTGACTTATCGCAGCATCACCCACAACATTTGCCATGCAAGTGATGATTATTAGTCTGAGACGACTGACGAGGACGCAGAGAGATAATGGGTTTTAATGTCATCAATATGCAGACGTTGGTCAAAATAACATAAAATAGCCTACACATCTTTTCTGAGAGGGTCAGCAACTGCCAGAGTCAGGTTTGATTTACGGTTTATGTTTATTATCAGTTTTTACTTGTGTTAATCAACAGCAACTGGATCTCGTTCATTACACCCACTTTTTCCTTTGATTCTGAGAAAGGGGGTACGAGGATACATTCCCAGGGTCATATGTCTCTTGATATAAGCTACCATTGTAAAAGATTGGTAAGGGCTAGCTACGTAGTTAAGATTGCAAAAGAACGAAGGGATACAGATGTTTCAGATGCAGTTTAAATGGTAAAAATCCATTCAGCCACATGGAGATATCAAGGAGTATAATATCAGTAGGCTCAAAGCGGTAGGTGGGAGATTTAAACATATTGGCCCAGGGAAATATACACCGAACATTGGACGGAGGGAAAATAAACATTGCTGAGAACAAAGAAACCCTTGAAAGGTCTCCTTAATGAGTCATATTAAGAGGATATTGAGCTGGGGACATAGATACGCTCCTGGAAAAATGGGCGCTGAGGTCTTGGACACATTTGTTTTCCATCTTGTCCTTCTTGTCAAGCTGCCTGTTACGTAAGAGCGGCGGGGGGATGATGGATAGAGGTCTGGGTCACGTAATGATTTACACAGCGACGGCTTTGATGCTGGAATTGATTCCTTTTGTGTAGCCCAACAGAGGAAGTGGATCAGGTTAACTTTACAGTCTGCCCCTCCCTCTACTTGATTCGTCCATTCTTCTCCTTCACCCTTCGTTCGTCTGTTGCCAGCTACTTGGTTTATCGCTTTGCTGTACGTCCTTTCTTAGTCTTCATGCTCTCGCCTTTCATGTGTCAGCTGCCCTCTTTCTCTTCATTCCTTCCACTCAGATGTGCTTTTCATTAACTGTACAATCATAACCTCTTGAAACCACTTCTCGTGGCTGTTCAGAATTAACCACAATCAGCGGTCCTTGGTTGTTGTTATACTCTTTACTGTGATGTAAACACAAGGAGCACCTGCTGCGCAGTTGTGTCTGAATAGCATCCAACTCTGGTAATATGGAGTCACAAGAGTTGTGTTTGTCATTGAATGTTTGAATGGCTTTTAACTATCTAATTTAGGAAGGTTTTACTTCCTGTCTTTGTGTGTTCTCTGTCACACCTGTCTCGTTAGTCCTTCCCTGTTCCCAGAGTCTTCCCTTCACACCTGTTCTGTATTAGTCTTGTTTGCTCCACCCTCGTTGTTAGTCAACCTCCATTTCCCTCCTTTCTAATCCAGATGTGTCTTGTGATTAGTTTTCTGTGTATATATACCTGTGTGTTTCCCTTTGTTCTTTCAGTTCGTCTGTGGTCATCCCTGCGTTATTCCTGTGCTCGTCCATGTGTTCTTGATGTCGTCCATGCTCCTTTTCCTGCCTGATATCTCATGTTTGGATTTTTCCCGGTTGGTTTTCAGTTTATTTTTCGTTCTGCTTTCATTTGGACTTTCAGTTATCTGCTGTATCTGGATGTTTTATGTCGGCTGTATTAAAGCTCGCTTTTTGTTAAAAACCTCAACCAGCCTGTTAGTCTGCATTTGGGTCCTCTTTGAACTGCTACGTGACCTACAGTATGCCAATTTAATTGACGGGCAAGTTTCAATGTTGATTTTACAAAGTCTGTGCCCTCTAGTTGCAGTGATTTTTAAATGTAAAAACCACAGTATTACAGTCAAAATAGGGTTCAGGGAAAAATTATGCAAAAAAAAAAAAAAAAAAACACATCAATTTAACCCTTTGAAACCTGGAGCAACACCATTTTACTTGTGCTGCTTTTAGATGCCTTTTGCAAGTCTTTAAACCTTTGAACCCTGAGCAAATTGGTGTTATTTCTTTCAAACACATGGGGAAAAAGGCAATAAGCAAAAGTCCCACAAATTAGAAAGAAAATAGATTTAGAAAACAATTTTAAAAACTAGGGGAAAAGAAAAAAGTAGGGAAAACTATATTGCTAATTATTATTATTACATTTTAAAATTATATCACAGAATTACTATTATTTTCAAGCACCCTTTCCAGGTCATTTTCTTGTTTGTTTGTTTTTAACTTTCTATTTTCTACTAATTTCTTACTCAATTTTTGGGCCATTCCTTTTTTGGTGCTCATTGCCTTCTTTGTTTCCATGTTTTTATAAGAAATCAAGCCAATTTGCTCAGGTTTCAAAAAGCTAAAGGGTACCTATTATGCTTTTACCTTATTTTCTGTCATAATGTTGGATGTTCACATCAAATGTGGCCAAAGTTTCAAATAATGAGGTAAACATATGTGAAAGTAATCCCTGAGAGCAAAAACCTCATGCTGCAGAGCAGTCTGAATACTCTTGTTTCCAATGCTTGTAATAGATGTCTGTATTTGGTCATCTGCTCCAGGCACATTACAGTCTTAAGTCTTTACATTACCTATCCTACACTGCTACATAAAGCTGAATGCTAACTTGGGGAAACGTGATCTTGGCTGCCAGTGTTTTTAATTTCTCCCTAATTCTGGATCAGATTCCTGCTGGAATGTGTCTGGCATGGGCGGAGCTAGGGGGTGGCTTTTGGGGCTTAAGCCATGGGTGTTTTTTTCCAAAGCCCCGTTTTTTGTTTTTGTTTTTTTGTTTTTTTAAACTTTGTGTTATTTCCCAATCAGATTACATATAAAGTCAATACAAATATGTGAAATAGCTAACAGTTGTGAGTGCTTTGTTGTTTATACTTCCTGTAGCCAATCTATCTGTCAATCCAACCCATGGTTTGCAACGCGTTGGCCAATGGCAAAATCCCTGAGAAGTGTAGGAAAGCAAGGAGTCTGGTCGAGAGACTAGTGGTAGGCAGCTTGTTTGAAGTGACGCGCGAGACAACAGTTTCTGTTGTGTGTAGTCAAGTGGGACGCAGGACGTGACTAGTTGCTGTATGACTAGTTACCTCAAAGTGGATATTAGAACATTTTTCCAGAAAAGCCAGCGGCAGCCGCCATCCACAGAAAGTGATTCACATTCACTTGAAACATAGAACACCTAAAAATCAGCACATGAAACGCCCCAAAATATCAGTGCACACATTCTAGCTTCTTTGGGCTTAGCCCCTAGTCTTGCCCTGTCCTAGCTCTGCCCCTGGTGTCTGGTTGTGATTAGAAGCTTTTATTGGTGATTCTTCAAGGTACAAAGTGCTGTTATACTCTGATACAGTTGTTCCTTCATGTAGCCACATGCTACCTTTAGGGAAACATGTAATCTTGGTTACCAGTGTTGTTTATTTCTCCCTTATTTTGGATCAGATTCCTGCTGGAACATTTCCGATTATGGTCAGAAGCTTTTTTTTTTTTTTTAATGATTTTTCAAGGTACAAAGTGCTGTTGTACTATGATACAGCCATTCATTTATGTAGTTACATGCTAACTTCAGGGAAACATGTAACCTTGGTTGCCAGTGGAAGATATACTGTGCAATGTATAGACTCATACTGAAGTAATCCCTCTGAATCATCTCCTATGACCCACTAGAAGTGTGTGGCAGTGTGTTTTTTGCACAGACTCTGCCCTCTGCCTGTATTTTCTTGTTTTCTTCTTCTTTTCCGTGTTAGGGACGTTTATAGGCGTGTCCGCTCACAGCGCTCAGGTGACGTCAGGGCTTTATAAAGAGGTGCCCGACCATAAGCAGCAGATATCCAGGAAACACAGCGCCAAAAAAGATGCAAATGTAGTCAAGCAAAACACCAAGAGAGTGAATTTGAGGTTGGGATTTACTTTCACTTTCTCTGGCGAGCATGTTTACGAACAATAACCAACAATCCTGTGTAGTATACCTTTAAATATCTCCTCTGTTTGGGATCTCACTCCTGCTGAAATGAGATTTCAGAAGCTTGAGAAGCTTTTATTGGTAATTTTTCACAGTAAAAAGTGCCCCGGTATGACAGTATGAGGAAAATAGTGTTTTTGAGCATCAAAGCACGTAAACATGTTCTAGCTGAAACCCAAAATACAAATATGAACCTGATAATGAGCATAATAGTTCCCCTTTAAAATAATATTTATAGAGATAATTTGTACTAAGAGCTTGAAAATTAGGTAAATGTAATGGAATTTAGACAAGATAACCGTTTCCTTTGGATCAGATGGTTTCAGTTTTATTTATATGTCTGCATTCACTTTTCCTACCACAAACCAAAGAAAAAGAATTATTTGTTTTAGTGAGTTTGGTGTTATAAATTATCCTGTTCAAATAAAACTGCCCACAGAGCCGACAGTCAGAAGGTCAGAGGTCGTGTGTGAGAAGTAACAAAAAGGGCGATATCTTCCCTGACCACCAGTGTCAAAAGTTCAGTTCACAGGTGGGCAAATGACTTTAGGCTGTTAATCTTGACCAAACATGCCGGGGTCGTGTTTGTATGTCAAATATTATGCCCACTTTAGGAGATGAATGAGGCTCATAACTGTGTGTGAACAGTGGGGCTGTAAAGTGGTGCACTGAAATGTTCTCTCATTCTTTCCCCTCATTCTGAAAATTGCCTTGTAGGGTAAGTTTATCCAGACCGCGCAGTACGGGGATCACAGCTACGGCCTGACCAGAGATGCCATAGAGGATGTAGCCAGAGAAGGACTCGCCTGCTGTGTGCATATGGAGCTAGAGGTGCGTATAGACACCTCTTGTCTGTGCCACATCAAGCAGACTGATACCATATGTGGTCAATAAAGTCAGTAGATCAACACACAGTGGAGACTGAGGATTTACCAGCAAAGTAGGATCCTTAAAAGGTTGATAGTTACTACATGCATAGACCGCGGAACCGGGGGGGCCAGGGGGGCCATGGCCCGGGTAACTTTTGTACTCTGACATAGAGGGCTGCATTTGGATTGGGTCCCGCCAGGTCCCGCGAGTCCCCATTAAACAGTAGAAGAAGAAGAAAAAGAAGAAGAAGAAGATGTAGCCTAGCAACAGGATGTCAACACAGGAAGTTGGTGCACATGCATGAGCGTTTCCACTCCATATTTATTCATAAATGGACGAATATGCCCTGAACCAGCTTTCATACCAATTTGCCACTTGCTCCACCTGTCTGTCTGTCTGTCTGTCTGTCTGTCTGTCTGTCTGTCTGTCAGCTCCATC